>NC_068994.1:33526316-33527872 GCF_001194135.2 Octopus bimaculoides | reverse complement strand
GTAAAGGCTTTGTAGATCGTAGGGAGACAGGTTATAGGTCTATAGTTTTGTGGTTTCTCCGTTTCCGTGGATTTGGGGATTAAGATGGTTTTCCCATTTGTGAGCCATTCAGGCATTGTTTCTGGATCTGCTATTATGTTGTTAAAGTTTTCTGCCAGCTTTTTATGCATTGCTGGCAGGTGTTTTAACCAGAAATTGGGGATCTTGTCGTGTCCAGGTGCTTTCCAGTTGCTTATTATTATTATTATTATTATTATTATTATTTTTATTTTTATTTTTTATTTTTTTTATTATCATTATTATTATTATTATTATTATTATTATTATTATTATTATTATTATTATTATTATTATTATTATTTATTATTATTATTATCATTATTATTATTATTATTATTATTATTATTGAGTGAGAAAGCATGCCTTCGAAGTGACACTGGGGTACAAATATACGAACCCAATATGACAACCCAATATGACAACCCAATATGACAACCCATCTGATAAGAGTACATCAGACACATGCATCACAACTATATGTGCAAGACATGGTGATCTCATATCAATATAATCAATGCATGACTTTGCAAGTGGATCCCAGCTAGAATTTTCTTCATTTTGTGTAGCCCATTCAGCTCAAAAGGTTCCCAAATAAGGGTTGTTTAAGGATGTTGAACATATGTTTATGGTTTGTGTTGAATATATGTTTATGGTAATGTAAAATTTGTGTTTATAATATACGTGGAATACATGTTTATGGTCGATGTCCAATATACGTTTATGGTCATGTCAAATTTATGCTTATGGTCAATGTCGAATATATGTTTATGGTTGACATGTTTATTACTTTAACTTAAACTATATTTATGCTTTATGTTCAGTTTATGGTTATCGTGTATGTCTAAATATATGTTTATGTTTTAAGTCGAATATATATCTATGACTTACGTTCATATTGTATATGGTTTATGTCGAATCCATGTTTATGATTTATGTGGAAAGTTTGCTTATAGTTTATGTCGAATATATGTCTATGGCATATGTAGAAAATATGTTGTTAATGGCTTATGTTCAGTCTATGTATATGGTTTGTGTTCAGTTTATGCTTATGGTTTACACGGAAGTATATTTTCATATTTTATGTTACAGTTTATGTTCACAGCTTTCATTCAGTTTCATATCTTTAGCTTTGCTTATCTTTCAGCTAGGTAGGAAGGCACTGCCCATGCCCCTTATAGAGCCTCCGGAACTGGTTGGGAGACAGAAGAAAAAGAGTCATCCTACCACCCAAATGAACCATGATGATATTTAGATTCAGAACTCAAAGAGCCGAGATAATTTCGCAAGGCATTCAATCCGACATCCTCACAATTACGCCAATCCACTACGCTAAATTGATAATTTTTTTTTTTTCGTCGACCCCGAAAGGACAAGCTAATGAAGATTTGATCTCAGACCTCAGAAAGGCATAACATATACATTGAGACATTCTACATTCTATCATACCCTCTAGCGACCAACTCGCCCTGTGTAAGCTAGTGTATATATATATATAT
>NC_068994.1:33523414-33525159 GCF_001194135.2 Octopus bimaculoides | reverse complement strand
TATATATATATATATATTAGCTCATGTTGAGCCTTTATGCCATTGGTTTTTTCAAATTTATCAATGTACTTTCCTGCAATCCCATGACTTCATAAACTGATTGTACAGCCATAGATGCTACTTCTAAGGAAGCATTTCAGTTACTCTCTTGATAGAACATGGCGATCCTGCCCATTGATCTTCTTCGATTCCCCGCTCAGCATCAATGTAAGAAGCACCGTCGGCTTAGTTGAGCTCTTCTGCTACCTCTCCACAATCAGCCATGCTGCAATCCCATGACTTCACCATATCCCTTGCAGGGTAGCTGAACAGGTCTTGCCAAAGGGCAACTCATTACTATACAGGACACAGTCGTTACTCGGAGAAGTATTTTTAAAATACCCGCATACTATGATTTTATGTAATTCATTTTCATTATTACTTTATTACAGGTAAGTTGAAAGTAGGATGTCGGCACTGTCAGGCAAAATACTGCAACTATGTTCGCTTTGAAACGAAGTGGTTTTGGGTTCCTTGCGAATGTGCGTCACTTTGCACAAAAGTGTTTTCATCTATAGCCCCAAACTGACTAATGTCTTGTAAATGAATTCGGTAGACGGAAACCGTGTGGAAGTCTATCGTGTGTGTGTGTGTGTGTGTGTGGCCTAGCGTCTGTCTTTGTCACTTATGACCACTACCGCTTGACAAACCGATGCTCGTTTGTCTACGTCCTCATAACAAAGGTTTTGCAAAAGAGATCAATAGAACAAGTACCAGACTTTAAAAGAATAACAGGTCCTGGAGAGTTGATTTGTTCGACTAAAACCCTTCAAGATGGTGCCCCAGTATGACTACAACCCAATGACTTCTAAATATGTAAAAGATACAAGATTTTAAAAAATCGTTATATCATGGTCGGTTTAACTAATTTGACTACTCCTCTTCTAAAATATGTGGTTACCTTCTTCCATACTTAAAAACCAATATTTATTATTATGATATTATGTTTATTTTATTATTGTATTCTATGTTTATTTTATTATGTTGTATTTATTTTATTGGAGTTTTATCCAATATACAACAGCTTATCGACTTCTCCACTATGGCGCCATTCATTATTTTCCTCATCAGTTCATAGATTTTCCCAGCAGCCTCACCTCATTGATTTTCTTTGTATAACTACAATTCGATTTTTTTTTTCTTTTTTAACATACCAAATAGGCGCAGGCATGGTTGTCTGGTATGAATTCTGGCTCCCTGACGACATGGTTTCGGATTCAGTCCCATTGTATGTCACCTTGGGCACCGAACCAACCGAAGCCTTGTGACCGAATTTGGTAGACGGACTCTGAAAGAAGTCTCTCATACACACATGATGGCTGCAAACTCGTGTTCGAGTATTGCTATCGCCTGAGCGAAAGTCTCAAACATGCGAAAGCTACGACCAGCCATTTTTGTAATAGATCTTACTTTTTTTTTTTTCAAAACGATGCCTGTGCATTGCGCTTTTTTTTTATAGTGGTGAAAGGATTTGCACAAATTCAATGGCACTCTCTGAACATGGACAACATAAACTCGAAAATAAGAACTAGCCTACATCATCGAATATTGTCACAGTCGCAGGTTTTCTCTCGGAGTATCCCTCTCCTAGAGAGATGTTGTGACAACAACAGTGGGACCTCCCACTCCCGGTGGGTCAACCGCGCGCCTGGACACCAACCCAGGTATTTCCACGTCTCCGCGCATACATACATACATACATACAT
>NC_068994.1:33518359-33523337 GCF_001194135.2 Octopus bimaculoides | reverse complement strand
ATATATATATATATATATATATATATATATATATATACACATACATATATATGTGTGTGTATGTAAATATATATACATATATACATACATATATATATATACATATATATATATAAATATTATTACATATATACATACATATGTATATATGTATTTCCCCGTAACTTAGGGGATGGGCAAAACGAGCCAATGAAATAAGAGCCGGTTTAAGAATATGTACTGGGGCTGGTTTATTAGACTATACTCTTCAGAGCGGTGCCCCAGCATGACCACAGTCCAATAACTGAACCAAGTAAAAGATAAAAGTTACAACACTTCATTGTCTTACACACGATACTTCAACTGATCGAATAATCGAAATGCTACAACTCGACAATTTTTTGCAACCAACGTTCCGCAACACAGATTTCCCCGGCAAGCAACAGCCATTGCCATCGTAATGTAGGTATTACAGAGGTTATAACGCCTGATCCCAGGAGCTCCATAGGCCCATGAGAGACATAAAGGAATGCAGCAGTCCAGCCTCGATCCATGAGGACCTAAATGTGATCTGATCACTGCTATTTCTTTCTCCATTATGCAACAGCTTTCAAATTCCCCAGTCATGCAAAAGCTCATCGAAATACACGACAGGACACATCTGAGTCCAGCAAGCATCAACTCATATGTCATTAAATCAAATTACTCAGTTTACTGAATTTACCATAACTCATTCAATTTCCCATCATGCCACAGTTTCCAATTTTCCCGTCATGCGACATCTTCCCCGTTTTCCCATCATATCATATCTGGGTTATCTCTACGTTTCTCTTCAATTTCGCATAATGCTATTTGTTTCATTCCCCTCCTTACACTCTCCTAACATAGCCCAATTCATAAATTATTCTCTGCAAGCCATACTTTATTGATTTCCAGTGTCAGACTTAATCGATTTGTTTTTCTTTTAAAGGTTTTAATTTGTCTTTCGATACTGAAATTTGTTTTGATTTCGTGGAAAAATTTTAATATTTTAACCCATGATTCCAGAGTTGACACCTATTTCAGTTTAGTTTTCCTTTTGATTCAGTTTCAGTTCTGGAATTCTAAGTATACTTACTTTCCCCTTATTGATATAAAATTTGGAAGCGACCCTGTATAAATTTCTATTGCACAATATAATTTGAATCAACCCTATTGGATATACTTACATATATGGTTGATATATTTGTAGACAACTCAGTTGAGATGCATACGAGTAAATATTGATTTCAAATTTTGGTACAAGGCTAGCAATTTTAGGAGAGAGGGTAAGTCGACTACATTGGAATTTGAACTCAGAATGTAAAGACAGACGAAATGATGTTAAGTATTTTGCCTGGCATGCTAACGATTCTACCTGCTCGCCCTTTGTACGAGTAAATATTAGAAATACTACCCATATCTTTGCAGAATGTAGTTTCGATCTACTGACCTTTGGGTAGCACACATCCACTACGCTATCCTATATAATATATTTTGCATCATTTATTATGCTGTCTGCTCTGAGTAGTATTACTTTATCCATAATACGTTGTTTATTTCAATGCTCTGGATTATTTCAAAGGTACAAAATATACGAACTACACAACACACATTCTTTTCTACTCTCGGCACATGGCCTGTAATTTTAGGGGAGGGGGCCAGTCGATTATATCGACCCCATTACTCAACTGGTACTTAATTTATCGATCCCGAAAGAATGAAAGGCAAAGTCGACCTCAGCAGAATTTGAACTCAGAGCGTATAGACAGAAAAGATACCACTAAGCATTTCGCCCAGCGTGCTAACGTTTCTTATTTCTTTACTGTCCACAAGGGGCTACACACACAGGGAACAAACAAGGACAGACAAACGGATTAAGTCGACTACATCGACCCCAGTGCATAACTGGTACTTATTTAATCGACTCCGAAAGGATGAAAGACAAAGTCGACCTCGGCAGAATTTGAACTTAGAACGTAGCGGCAGACGAAATACCGTTAAGCATTTCGTCCGGCGTGCTAACGATTCTGCCAGCTCGCGCCTTAACTACACAACACATATTGCAGCATTGGGATGCTAATACTGAGAGACAACCTTACATTCTGACGGTATTCTGAGAATCATATTTAACATACCACAAGTATAGATCTATGCGTTGTAAATTTTTCTTAATGTCTCTTCATTGTTCATTCTCAGATCAGTCAGAAGCAAATCAAAATTAAAAAGGTTTCAAGGTGGTGAGCTGGTAGAAATGTTAGCATGCCGGGCGAAATGTTTAGTGGTATTTCATCTGTCTTTATGTTCTGAGTTCAAATTCCGCCGAGGTCGACTTTGCCTTTCATCCTTTCGGGGTCGATAAATTAAGTGCCAGTTGCGTACCGGAGTCCTTCTAATTGACTGCCCCCACTCCCCAAAATTTTCGGGCCTTGTGCCTATTGTAGAAAAGAATATTAAAAAGGTTTCCCGAGCGCTGCATAGGAAGCGAGTTTGTTAGTCTTAGTCTACAACTGTATTTCTCAACCATTTTTTTTAAACTCTGAAGCCCTTTAATTCCTATTTTATTATGATGGAACCTCCTAGCCAATCGGCGTTTAATAAAATCATACATCTTTATAATTAAATATTATTAGGAAGGTGCATGGCTCAGTGGTTAGAGCATCGGGCTCATAATTATGAGGTAATGAGTTCGATTCCCGGGCCGTGCTATGTTCTTGAGTAAGACACTTTATTTCACATTGCTCCAGTTCACTTAACTGTAGAAATAAGTTGCAATGTCACTAGTTCCAAGCACTATTGGCTTTGCCTTAATGGCGTGGTCAGGGAAGGCTGGTATGGATGGGTGACTGTTGGTCTTCCATAAACATCTTTACTCGGGCTTGTGGTTTGGAGGGGAACTTTCTAGGTGCAATCACATGGTTATCCATGACCGAAGGGGGCCTTTTCCCTTTATTTTATTATTAGGAAGTGTATTGAAAAGAATTAAAATATTTTGTAAATTTCTTGCAGATAAATTTTAACAGCAACATTTTATATGGACCCCCAATGGCTTAATAGACCCCGGTTGAGAACCACTTGTCTAGAGCTAGACTTCTCAAACTTTTTCTTCTGATATACCCCTTTCAAGGGTACTTGCATGTAAGTGTAGCTCGTAGGAAGAATAAAGTGTAAAATGGCTGGATAATATAGAAGAGACAAGAAACATGTAATAATACAAGAACTACTTCTACAAACAAGCTAGTAGAGTTTTCTAGCACAACTAATTTAGATGATTATATCTCAGATCTGGTTTAATCCCACTTTCTGGTTTCATCCCTCCTAACCCTGTTTCGTTCGTTTTTAATTTGATTTAATTCATAAAATTCAAATCCCGCCACGGTCAACTTTGCCTTTCATCAACTCAGGGTAGACAGCATAAAATAACATTCAAGTAGTTGAGTTTATATAACCGACTACAAAGGCTGGGAGCTGGCAGAATCGCTAGTACATCGCTCAAAGTGCTTAGAGGCATTGCGTCCGTCTTTCCGTTCTGAGTTCATATTCCAACGATATTGACTTTGAATTTCATCCTTTCGGAGTCGATAAAATAAGTACCGGTTGAGCACTGGAATCAATGTAATCGACTTAACCCTTTCTCGAAATTGCTGGTCTTATGTCAAAATTTGAAATTGCCAACCTAAGAGAAAATTGAAATAAAATGCAGCTCTAATGGAATAAATATTATTAAATACATATACTTAACAGTTCGGCAAAGGGACCGATAGAATATGTCCTGGGGTCGAGTGCTCCGACTAAAACCCTTTAAGGCAGTGCTCCAGCATGACTGAAACAAGTAAAGGAATAAAGGAATAAAATTTACTTCTAAAACGTAAAAGCGACTTTAATCAAGTAATTTTACTTATTAAACTACAACCTACCATTAAAAAATCGCTCATAGGAAAATTAAAATCAACAATTTGTCATTTATATTGTCCGTTGAATGAGTTATTAGGTCGCAGCTATGCGACAAAAATTTTGCCAGCTAATGAATTAAAAGTAAATTCAATAGTTTTGTGTGCTTTCAAAATGGCTGAATTGTCTCTTCCGGTATGTAATTGCTTCAGTTTCAACATACGGTCTTAGATCAAGTTGTTTGTTTGACAAGTACGACCTCGCAACGTAAAAAAAGCGTTTATTAAATTGTAACATCAACCACTGAAAAATTAAACCGACCATAATAAAAAAATAAAATGCGCAATTAATAATGTAAAAACCGCATTAAAAAGTAAAAACAACCAGAAAAAGGTGAAATCGACCGAACAATTAAATGAAGTTATTCACAAGATGAAATTGGCCAGTCTAACGTCTTCAACCCTCTTTAGCAAAATTCCAACGAATGACAGAAAACAACGATTATTAAGAACAACAACAACAACAACAACGGTCCTTCCAGACATGAATACCAAATTTCCCATGAGTATGCCAAAACCATATCAGAGAGAAAAAAATAAATAAATAGTTAAAAATAAAAATGAAAAGCACTAAATAAAATGCAACGCAAACAAACGAATAAACAAACGATATCAGAATTCAGTATAAGTTGAAGCAGTTTGTTTCTGGTGTGGATGTGGAGGCTATTATCTCAGAATGCAGGAGACAATTCCGTCGGGAGTGTGTAGAAATAACCAATGCAAGCTTAATTTAATGTAAGAAAACGGTAAGTTGCCAGCTTGTCGGACTAACGACAGATATGGTTTGTCTCATTCGCTGATAAGTTTAAAAAAAAAATAACAAATATAATAATAAATATAATACTAAAGAAAAATATTTGTATGTATGTATGTACGTTCGCATGTATGTCTATGTGTATGTATGTTCGCATTATGTATGTACGTTTGTATCATGTTCGTATGCATATACTCACGTATATATATATACGTTCGTATATACAAATATATCTACATATACATGTGTGTGTATATATATATATATATATATATAT
>NC_068994.1:33510521-33511018 GCF_001194135.2 Octopus bimaculoides | reverse complement strand
ACGTAACATAAAGAGTACTCCCCTCCGTCAGTTGTCCCTGTTCTATCTACTCCACGTTTATATATATATATATATATATATATATATTTATTTATTTACAATCACACAAACCTACACGCTCACACATTTATACACAAACACACATGTACATTTAGCCCCCCCCCTCCCACACACACACACACAAACACACAATATATGTTTACATAATAGTGGATATGTATGTATCTGTTATGAAGTTACGGTAATAATCTCTGTAAATGTTAATGACGGTGGGTATGACACAAATTGTCTTGTTTGTGGAAGTGTGACAATTGTGATGTATACGTTATATAGTGACGAACACAAACGTCCGTTGAGAATTATATAAATATATACACATGCACATACACACACACAAATATATGTGTGGGGGGTGCTTGTGTGGGTGTGTACACACATCCACACAAACACACACATATATACATTTACATACACACACACACACACACACACACACA
>NC_068994.1:33510009-33510421 GCF_001194135.2 Octopus bimaculoides | reverse complement strand
TGTGTGTGTGTGTGTGTGTGTGTGTGTGTGTGTGTGAAGATACATACATCCATGCATACTAAACACGCGGACAGGCACGCATACGTACATATAGAAATACAACCAGACACACGCACACGCGTAAAGGGGGAAGGGGAGAGGGAGAGAACTGACTGAATTATTATCATTAATCTACTGTTTTGTATCTGGAAAATGCAAATTTGGTGCGGTGACAATATCTTGAGATTTTTTCAGCATGCTTGTTTACCAAGTTATAATTACTTAGCAAAATGCACAAGGCTTCTCAAGGAACAAGTCACATACGCCGGATTATATGTATGTATGCATATATAGGATATATGTATGTATGACCGTATGTATGTATATGTATGTATGTTTTTATATATATATATATATATATATATATATATAT
>NC_068994.1:33506900-33507339 GCF_001194135.2 Octopus bimaculoides | reverse complement strand
CTGTGCATTTTTTTTTGTGGGGGGGGGGGGGTGCTCCATATTGCTTCCCAGTATGGCTGAATTGTGGATGTTGCTGGCATGGTGTCTATTGATATAGTCTTTTGTTTAACTTTCTACAAAAACTTATTATTATTATTGTTCAGTAGTTCTATTTTTATAACGTGCTTTCACTTCACTACCGAGCGCAGCTCTGTGCGCCTTGGGTATGTGCTGTGGTTTGCTGTGATGCTCTTATGGTTACTGTATTGAAAGTGTTTTGCGTAGGATGTGTGCAGTGCCCAGTAGTGCAATTTTCTGTATGTTATATATATTTGTAAGTCCTGGTGTTTTTGTTATGTATTTATCTGAATATTTTTTTATTATACCTAAGGCACCTACTGTGATAGGAATTGTTTCTGTTTTTAGATTCCACATTCGAGTTATCTCTATTTCCAGGTCT
>NC_068994.1:33504363-33505181 GCF_001194135.2 Octopus bimaculoides | reverse complement strand
GCATTTTACCCGTCACGCTAACGATTTTGCCAGCTCACCACCTTCATTTAATTTTAGATACTTGTATATCTCTATTTCTATTTCATTTTCCGTGTAACTGACGTCTGATTTTTGTATAAGCAATATATTATTCAGAATATTACGACATGATGATCAGATCAGGAATCCGTGATCACAATCCAATAATTTTGAAGAGGCGAAATTTCCCGAAACAAACAAAACCATTTTTTTTTTTTGTGTCGCTTTTGCTTGTTTTTCTTCGTAATCATCGATAAAATATTTGCATTTCTTTGGTCGAGTAGTTTCTGGAATATTGGAAAGGACACTTAATCAATCAAGAATGTAAACAAACAAACACACGAGATATAAAACAGACATACCTAAATATTATGAAGGTTGAACATGTTAGGTGTGGGCGGCCATTGAAGGCAGTAACTGCTACATAATAGACTACTGTTATAGGCTACAATAACAGCAGTCAAATCTCCCTCCAATTACATTCTTTTGCCTTAAAACCGAGTGGGAAACAATGGGGAATGTATTCCCAGATATAACGAAACATGCAACGAAGGTGAAACAGATTTCTTCATCTAGCCGGTCGTGCTACTTCAGGCTGATGACGAGCAAAGACTCAGAAACATGTCCCTGAATGCAGGCTAGGCTGGGTGGAGGAGTTTGTCTCCCCTTCGTAAGGATAAGGGTACAGGAAATGTGTCAAGGCCTAATAGGAAGCGGTCTGGCTTCCTAGGGCTAAACAGCAGTAGTATATTCCCTTATTGGGACTGTCACGTTAAGTTGGCAGTATACAACTACTTTAT
>NC_068994.1:33500017-33501642 GCF_001194135.2 Octopus bimaculoides | reverse complement strand
TATATGCGCTTCTATGTATATATTTATACATACATACAGACACATATACTGACATTTACATACATATATACATATATGCGCTTCTATGTATATATTTATACGCACACACACAGATACAATCATAGGCGTGTGTATGAGCATGTGTGTATGCATATGGATTAGGCATGTGTGTATAATGTGTGCGAAGGTTATTTCAAGGCACTTAATTATCGCATAATAATCTCATCAAACATTAAAAAGTTTTTATTTCTTTCAGATCCACCATTGCATACAAAACGCCAACATAAAAAAGAAAAAAAGACTTGCAGTCGTTGTTGCCATACGTGCTGCCAACACAGCGATTTAGAAATTGCCAGCATTCTAAATATTACAAGATCTTTTGTACACAAAGTTCGGAAGATTCTGACTGGAACGTTTCAATTGCATCCAAGACAAATAAACATTCTAAATCTTCGGATGCTATAAGGACATCGCAATAAAGGCAACGGGTTCGAAACATTTTTTTTCTGATGATCCCACAAAATCAATGGGGCCATTGCCAAAGAACTTGAGAAGTCGGAGGAGACTAGTAGAACTGAGTTGCAGAGGGCACTCGATACAAGTCGTATGTACTGACGAGAGACCAATTCATGGCTAAAAAGATGCAGGAAAACCGTTCGATCCGTGCAAAGTGTTTACTTGACGAGGTTAAAAACTTTCGCGAACATAGCATGCTTCAGCTCTCGTCGAATATCTAACAGGAGGAATGACAGATGGTTATGTGTAGATTCTTCATATGTGCCCAGAGTGATCCATACTGAGTTTCCCTTCAACTTTAATGACTTTAGGAGTGCTGCGTAATGAAGGAAATGTCATACCATGTTACCTACATCTCTTTTACAGTGTCTCCGAATTAATGGTGCTTGATACACTGAGGTGCTGAAGACAATTTTTAAGCCTTGGGTATGGTATGCAGTGTAAGGTATGCAGTGTAGGGCAATACAAGACTTAGCACCTTCTCACAAAACCGAAGTAACTCAAGAGTGGTTATCAGACAATATTGGCGAAGATGTAAGACCAAACTTGTGGCCTCCAAATTTTCCAGAATTAAATCCTCTGGACAAATGCGTTTGGAGAGTAATTGATAGCCGCCAAATACCATGGTTTCACTGAATTCCACCAGTGTCCAGAAGATGTCCGAAAAAAATAAAGACCATTTGGCACAACCGTATCAGATATGCTGGTACTGCATAGCAATGGTAATCAAAACTGAAGGTAAATTCGCAGAATAATCTAGAAAAAAAGCTTATCGAGAACATGAGCACACTTTTTCATCAAAATATATTTGAGTTTTGTTAGATTAATGTTTTGTTTAAATTACCAAATATGTCCTGAAATATCCCTCAGCCATTGTTTAAATATATATATATAATTTAAAATGGTATTTTGTTATTCTTGAAAAACTTGTTTCATTAATGGTTTTGAAACAGGCGTAATTTACTAGATGTGACATTTGCTTGTATAAAATAATAAAATTGAATTAAATTTATCATTTAATGATTAAATTATTTAATTGTTCAATTTATTATTTTGGTTTCCATTACTAATTTATATATATATATATATATATATATATATATATATAT
>NC_068994.1:33498600-33499681 GCF_001194135.2 Octopus bimaculoides | reverse complement strand
ATATATACATATAATATGCTTTATGAAAGAGTTGCAAAAATATCACAAAAACTGTTACTCAGAGTTTCACGTTCCCGTTCATCGGACAGTTTTGCTTCGAATGGAACAAAATAACGTTATATGCATAAATGTACAATTACTTTGATAGATTCACATTTGAAAATGGTTTTGCTTCATTGGTCCTTAAAGTAACGGTCTTTTCAATAACCAGTTGCACGAAATTACAATTGCGGTTTAAAATCATATTATTATAAAAATCGAAGAAAACTTTAAATCAAAAATAACTTATGTAGAAGGAAAAAAGACCCGAATACCCACAGTAAATAATCAGTGGTAAAAAATAATAATAAATTTAAATAAATTAAAAGATATATCCGTTTAAAAAGACCCTTCATGCTAAAATACATATACATTTAGCCATACATACACATATATACACTAAACATACAGGCGTTGGTACATGGCTACATACATATACAGACAAATATAGGCAAAGCATAAATATATATAAATGCATATATATATGTGCACGCACACACATGCACGCACATAATATCTCCAGGTGTATACTTATACAACAAATGAGAGAAAGAAAGCGAAAAGAAAATCAGAGAATAACGAAAAGAAAATCAGAGAATTGGTGGGAGAAAGAGAAAAAGAAAAGAAGCAACAGAAATAATAGAAAAAGAAACAGAAAATTAGAAAGAGAAACAGAAAAATAGATACAGGTATCGAGTAAGATGATTTGGAGGTTGGCGTTCCTAAAAAGTATCTAACGATTGTTAGATACTTCGTTCAGCTTGCAAACGCACACATATAAAAACGCCTCTGTCATCGATGACGGTCAATTAAAGACCGTAATTGAGAAAGATCCACGTAAAGCCACTCGAGAATTAGCAAAAGTGCTTCAAGTTAGCCAGAAAAGTAATCAGAAACTCAAAAAAGCTCGACAAATGAGTACCACAAGATTTGAATGGAGATCAGGAAATGTGCAGGTATGAAATTTGCTCGTTGCTTCTCCGTAACCAGACCGATCCATTTCTCGAACGTATTGTAACTTGCGATGAAGAGTGGATTCTGT
>NC_068994.1:33496608-33498090 GCF_001194135.2 Octopus bimaculoides | reverse complement strand
ACACACACACACACACACACACACACACACACACACACACACACACACACACACACACACACACACAAATATATATATCATACTTTTTTAAAAGATATGAAATCTCACAATATATACATATATATATATGTGTATACGCATGAAGATGAGTTTGGATCTTCCAGCTAAAAAGAAAGCAGGCAAACTTGTTTATAGCATCAACAACTACTGTGGTTCATAATAACCTCAAACAATAACCTTGTCTCCATACCATCAATGTGTTTGAAAGAGTGGTGAGATCAAGGATAACTTGCTTCCTGGGGAGTCATAATCTGATAAATTCCAATCAGCATGGTTTTCCTTAAGACAGAGACTGCCAAACACATCTTTTAGATCATGTCGATGAAATCCTTAAAGCATTGGGACCAAGTCCGAACTCTGATGTTATATATCTTGTCTGACCACAACGGCTGCCCGTTAAAATTTTCTTATACTGTAATCCGTAATAAGGCGGCGAAGTGACAGAAGCGTTAGCATGCCGGACGAAATGCTTAGCGGTATTTTGTCTGTCTTTACACGCTGAATTCAAATTCTACCGAAGTTGACGTTGCTTTTCATTCTTTCGGGGTCGATAAATTAAGTACCAGTTGCGTAGTGGAGTCGATCTTGTCGTCTGGCACCCTCCCCAAAAATTTCGGCCTTTTTGCCTAGAGTAGAAAAGAATATTGTAATCCGTAGTAATATGGTGCACTGGATGAAGTATTTCCTAGCGAAAAGAACGACTATGTTGGACAACATTTACATTATGTCCCGCTTTTTAATTGTCAATGATCAATCATAAGATTGTTTCAATAAAATGATCTTACGGAATGCAATAAATTTCCTGGATTATTTGATATAAAATTTTCGCTTTACCTCAAAGTTACTCCCCCTTAGATCCTAAATGTTTGCCTCAGTTTTCTCCCTTCATTGTTTTGAAATATTTTCTTACAAGTATTTTTTTATATATTTAATTTTAAAATTCTTACACTTCTTGCATACATATCTTATAGAGCTTTTTATGCGTAAGAAGAAATTTTTTACTGCGTTAGGAATTTTGTTGTGGTTATTAATAACTTTGATTGGTTTCTTATCTTTGGTGTCTGTGTTTTGTAGTATGATAAGATATTTAGTGTTATTCTCGGCTCATGTAATTTGCACGTTAAGTCGTCATGGGTTATTTCCCTTAATAATTGTCGCATCCATGTTATTTCATATATTCGTATTGGTCAGTTGTGGAGTGTCTATGTATAAATATAATGCAATACAAGCACATTTAGTAGTAGTAGTAGTAGTAGTAGTAGTAGTAGTAAGAGCAGTACTAACATCTTGTAGTAGCTGTGATACATATCTATATATCTATGTGTGTGTGTATATGTATATATATATATATATATATATGTGTGTGTGTATCTATGTATGCATCCACACACGTGCATATATACATATATATGTATATATATA
>NC_068994.1:33495718-33496355 GCF_001194135.2 Octopus bimaculoides | reverse complement strand
ATATATATATATATATATATACACATACATATATACATACATGTGTACACGCATGCACACACTCTTATATACATACACATACACACTGTGTAGTTATGAGCTACTAATGGTTTCATACGTTGGGGATATTTTCTAGGCACGTTTTAATACCAAGCCCAGTATCTACAGCTCCAAGATTACTTAGTTGCACTAGGCGTGTTATCTATTATATAAATCCCGTTCTGTCTGTCTATTTGTGCACTTATAACTCGAGTATTGTTCATCCGATCACGCTGAAATTTCAAATATGGATACATGAGAGCACGGGGTGTTCCGTAATCTAAAAAGATTTTCAAAATTGTCAGTTTCAAAGTGAGAATCGCTATTTTTGTAATGTTTGCCTGTCCATCGGAGGATTAAAACTTCAATTTTTATTTTTATTCGAAATTACTACTACGAATGCCGTTGTTCTTACCACTACATCAGTGAAAATCGAAATAAAATACTTAAAGCAACAGGCGTTAAATACAAAAACCAATGTCTGTGCAGTGTCATAGGCCAAAATAAATTCCAAATTTTTGCCTAATGCGAGCCCAGAGCAATTTCTTATCTCTTACACTATTTCAGTATTACCTCTCTATTGTAATGCGAGATAATA
>NC_068994.1:33492988-33495444 GCF_001194135.2 Octopus bimaculoides | reverse complement strand
ATATATATATATACACATACATATATATATATGTATATATATATATACGTATAAATTGAGGATATAGTCATTAAAATGATTATACCAGTGGTCAGCGTATAGAAGACACCATATCGGTAAAATTAATATTTACGTATATAATTATAAGTATATAATTATAATTAAGGGTACCGGAGAGACAACGCTAATACGCTAGAAGTAGAGGTCAAATATCCACAAACCACTCTAAATTTCTTCTTGTTTTTGCACAAAGCAAAATTCGAGGAAATGGACAAGAAGGTTTATAAAACTTCAGGTTGTGTGTATGTGTGTAGATAGATAGATAGATAGATAGATAGATAGATAGATAGATATACACATATATGCATATATATATATATATGCATGTATGTATGCATCTACAAATGTATATATGTATGTATGTATGTATGTATGCATGTATGTATGTATGTGCAACAATAGCAGCAGCATCAGTAGTAGTAGTAGTAGTAGTAGTAGTAGTAGGAGGAGGAGGAGGAGGAGGAGGGATTCAGGAGCTGCATTTTCTCACCGAGTAGCCATGTTCATACTTTGCTCCGGGTGGGTTTGTGCGTTTACTGTTGCTCCAAGAATAAAAGGCATCAAACCGGAAGCTTATCAGCATATTGGATATACAAATTTCTTATCAATGGTCCACAGACATTTTCTTTATCCTGTGTTTTTCTGACCAAGCCGTGTCCAGAAGGCATCTGCTTCGGCAACAGAGGTGTTTCCCCCGCCCCCCCCATTCCTATTCAACAGTATCATGCCGGTTGTGCTGTATCTAGATGGATGGATGGATGGATGGATGGATGGATAACTTGTATGGTTATCCACTAACAATCATACAGTTGCTTACACATTTAAGTATGCTATCGCACATATAGACACACTAACGTACAACAAACAACATGGTTGCCTCCAAGAGGTCGATGGACACGCTGACAATAGCAGATATAAGCCTGGTACTTAATATAAGAAAAGACTTTAGGTGTTGTCCCAGCCATAAGTCGATTCAAAACACATTTATTAAAAGAATGATTAAAAGACAGGGAGATAACTCGTGCATGACAGTTAGCAGGAGGTGGACAGTCACTGTATTTTAGCTTGATATTCGTCATCTTTTATTTTTTTACTTGTTTCAGTCATTAGACTTCGGCCATGCTGGAGTGCTGTCTTTAGTCGAAGACCCCGGGACTTATTCTTTCTAAGTCTAGTACTTATTCTATCGCTACTTATGCCGAACCGTTAAGTTACAGGGACGTAAACACGCCAATATCGGTTGTCAAGCGATGACGGGGAGACAAACTCAGACACGCACACACACATAAACATGTGTTTGTGTGTGTGTGTTTGTGTGTGTGTGTGTGTGTGTTTGTGTGTGTGTGTGTGTGTGTGTTTGTGTGTGTGTTTGTGTGTTCGATGGCTTCTTTCAGTCTCCGTCTACCAAATCCACCCACAAGGCTTTGGTCGCTCCGAGGCTATAGTAGAAAACACTTGCCCAAGGTGCCACATAGTGGGACTGAACCCGGAACCATGTGGTTGGGAGGCAAGCTGTCTCTTGTACATTAGACTGCGGCAATGGTAGGGCATCACCGTAAAGAATTTTACTGGAACAAAACAACCCCAGTACTTATTAATTTTAAAACCTGGTATCAATTTTATTCGTCTCCTTTGTCGCACTGCTAAGTTATGTGGACGTAAACACGTCAACACCGGTTCACAAACAGTAGTGGGGTACAAACACAGACATAAACATACGCAGGCTCGCTCGCGCACACACGACAAAGGTACTTGTGTATGTGTGTGTACGTGTGTGTGTGTGTGTGTGTGTACGTGTGTGTGTGTGTGTACGTGTGTGTGTATGTGTATGCGTGAGTGTGTGTGTGAGTATGTGTGCATGTGTGCGTTTGAGTGTGTGTGTGTGTGTGTGCGTGTGTATATGTCTGTGTATGTGTGAATAATAAATATATATATAAGCTTTAAGGCTTATAAGCAATCATTGTGTATTGACTAAAGAAAATAGTCTAATACTGGAGCATATAGGCCCTCAACGGAAACGAAGTGGGTTTTCCATCGAGGGTTTATATGCCCCAGTATTATTACTCATATTGTCGTGGAATGCTCGAAATGAGTAGATAAACATCCGACAATTGATGGAGGGTCCTTCATTGTGTTACTTGTCCTGTTTTAAATTTTTTTTCTCGTTGCTTGCGTATTTAACTCGCTTGTTTTCGTATTTCATGTCGTTTAGAGTTCGTGACGTCCAGTACCAATATATGCATATATATATATATATATATATATCCAAAGAGAGAGAGAGAGAGAGAGAGAGAGAGAGAGAGAGAGAGGGAGAGAAAGAGAGAGGAAGAGAGAGAGAGAGAGAGAGAGATGCATACATATATATATATATATATATTATTTATATTATTATTTAA
>NC_068994.1:33489631-33491617 GCF_001194135.2 Octopus bimaculoides | reverse complement strand
AGAGAGAGAGAAAGAAAGAAAGAAAGAAAGAAAGAAAGAAAGAAAGAAATAAAGAAAGAAAGATAGAAAGGAATAAAGAAAGAAAGAAAGAAAGAAAGAAAGAAAGAAAGAAAGAAAGAAAGAAAGAAAGAAAGAAAGAAAGAGACAGAGATGGAGACAAACAGACAGAGAATAATACTTATTTGGCAACGTAAAGTGGCAGTCCTAGTTAAGACGAATGTCACTGCTATTTAGCCCCAGGAAAATATCTTCTATTGGCTATCGACGCACTAACTGCGTCCTTATATTTTCAAAGGGGGCTCGTGTCCCCACTTGGCGCAAAGCAATATCTGTGTACCAATAGTTTCTGAGTTATTTCCCTTTACATTGGCAAATAAGCTTTACTCTATAGTACTGTTGTTGCATGCATCTCGTTTAGTGATTTAAAACTAATAGTTTTTCTATTTCTGAGATCAGTAACTGTGTGTCACTCTGAAAAGTATATATTTCGAACAAGAACTAATGCCGCCATCTCTAACCAAGCGATTATTCTGTGCTGATTATTCTGTATTATTTCTAATTATACAGAATAATAGATGGTGACACAAAAATCATTAGGGTGCAAATATTAATCATAACTGGGAAACGTTGTTACCACAAATCTGAGGAGTTCATTTCATTCCAAGACTCAGCCATGTTATCAACAGTATACATTATATTAAACTTCTTAACGCAGGTTTATCCTCCCTGTCAATTGTTTTCGTATATTGTTTGAAAGTTCTTCTCAGATATTTTGATTTGAAACTAGCTATCCATTGACTGGAGAAAAGAAGTATTTTTCGGAATATATTCTACTTCCAATATTGTTGTATTTGGGGATGGCCATGTTGCCAGTTTAGCCAATAAAAACACACGCACTATATATTTGGTGTTAATTTGCTTCAGCTTTATTTTATTTTTTACATTAATCGTATTTCGGCCAGAGTTCTTTCGTCACACTTCTGTGGCCTCATCAGAGGTCCTTTGCTTTCTTCTTTCTTATTTGTGTGTCCCTCCTTACTAACGATCAGCCATTCTACTTCCAAATTAGCAGAAAACTCATTTAAATTCACAAAATGCTACATTGCTTAGAAGGATCAAAGCTTTGTTGTAAACCCTGTCACGCACTGTGCTTTTCTACAGCAAGGCAAAAGGTGTCTGTAAACCATTATTCAAAGGGCTCTTAGTCGTCCATGCCTTCTTACTTGAATGCCAAATCGAAAGTAAAGTAAACTTGAAAGCCTATTTGATTTTCAAAGATACACAAATAAGGGCTTTAAGTTCATATCACCAACATTTACTAGCATGTGCTCCCAGAAGGATCACACGATTTTTGGTATCATGTTTGAGCTCTCACCACCATACAAAAAAAGAAAAAAAAAACCTTCAACAATCATTTTCTTCAAATTTCTAGGATAATTATCATTTATCTCTGTATCGACTCTGTCAGTTTCCCTACTCACTTTTATGTAGTGGAATTTCAAGAGATTCTTAAACCATTCAAACTAGTCTTTCCTGGCCAGAAAATATTTTCCATCAGACGTTTCTGCTTGCTTTTTCTCCAAATAGTCATACAAACTTAAGTTATTTTCTTCATTTCTTTTTAAATTAGTATCGCAATTATTTGTTCAATACGTCTCTATTATCACATATTATTTCCACCTTCAATATTACAAGTTTTCATACTTTGACAATTTGATTTATTTTTTCTCTTGCATCAAAGCCTTTTAAGACGATTTATATCTAATATTCAATGTAATATCTTTAAACTTCCTTTTCACAGTGCAACTTTCAGTTCCACTTGATAGCTCCATTCCAGACATCCTTAATTCTAAGTAAATCCAAAGAGCATGGCAATAAACAACTATCCACAACAAATTTGGAGTGAGGAAAGAAAAACACCAGAAAAGAGCTACTTTGTAAGGAAAGAAAATTGTTGTGTGTGTGTGTGTGTGTATGTGTGTGTGT
>NC_068994.1:33488939-33489512 GCF_001194135.2 Octopus bimaculoides | reverse complement strand
TGTGTCCAAACACTGCTTGGCAACCGGTGCTGATGTGTTTACGTCTCTGTAACTTAGTAGTTCAGAAACTGATAGTATAAGTAGCAGTCTTTTTTAAAAAACAAGTACTAGAGTTGATTTATTCTTCAAAGCAGTGCCCCAGAATGGCCGCAAGTCTAATGACTCAAAGAAGTAAAATATAAAAGACATAAGATAAGATTCGTTTGAAGTTTTGGCCAGGAGGAAGTGACACAGCAGGAGTTCTGACAGCGACCATACGTTACTATCATCAATACCAAAAAGTGCGAATGGTCCAACACAAATTACCGCTTTAAACAAATCCCTTTGTCGTTTGTCTGAGGGCTTTGCTTACTACATTCTTTATCAAGATCATGAAAAAAAGGAGAGGAAAAGGAGGAAAGAAGTAAAATTCTTTGGCCCTCATAGGTCGAATACGACGAATGAGTCCATCATCTATATGATATGTATGTGTACAGATAGACAGGCAGATAGATAGATAGATAGAGAGAGAGAGAGAGAGAGAGAGAGAGAGAGAGAGAGAGAGAGAGAGAGAGAGAGAGAGAGAGAGAGAGA
>NC_068994.1:33487883-33488765 GCF_001194135.2 Octopus bimaculoides | reverse complement strand
ATATATATATATATATATATATATATATACATTTATATATATACACATATATATTTGTGTATGTATACTTATATATAGATATACACACACACATACATACATGTTTTGTGAGCATCTGATATACTGGAGATGTTATCTAGGCAGGTTTTAATAACATGCGTACTGTCTTCAAGAAATCATCAGGAGCACATGGCTTATACAGGCTACAAATCAGGACAACAGAAGAAGAAAAATCCCGCAAAAAGACAAGATGAAGGTGGATGAAAAATGTGGAAGGGCGAATAAAGAGAAAAAAGAAAGATAAAAGAAAAAGAATTAGAATTATGTCCCCTTTAACTGTAAAGCTAATTGGTATAGAATCAACGGAAGAGGTCTAAAGTTTGCGATACAGCTGCTCAATCCAGAGAGGGTGGTGTCTTTCAATTTGCCTATAGAAACTTACCCACATGTATGCATTTGCTGAAAATTTCTGGTCTACGGTGCGGTAGAATTCTTAGATCTAAATAAGATGTGCGATCTTTCAGTTACGCATAACTTCAATTTTTTAGATCCATTAACATATGGCATGGACTTTTCTACGATTATACACTAGATTTATGTGGCGTAGAGTTGGTCTTCGAGTCTCAAACGTGGTAAGCCAGCTCAGTGGCTTTACCTTTGTCTATGTGACGGAATAGATGGTAATCATAGCGTCTTTTGAAGTCGCTATGGTATAACTCGATGTTATTCTTCCTTTCGTTAGGTTATCATATAGCGTTGCGGTTGCTTCTGCTTCTTATATGACGGAGATTATCATGCCTGCTGATCAAGTGGACGAGCTCCAGGGTATCGACAGTTGATGGTGTTTACAGGTGATGGTGCTGTTCATACTGGGGGGGGGGG
>NC_068994.1:33485499-33487444 GCF_001194135.2 Octopus bimaculoides | reverse complement strand
ACACACATGCTCATACACACACACACACACACACACACACACATATATATATATTATACTTAAAGTTATTCTGTTTCCTGCCACTTGATTAAGATGATAAAGATTACAAATAAAATAGTCATTTCCCCCTTTAAGAAAAAAATCAAGTTGAGGATGATCTGCAGCGGTGACGACTTCAAAGAGTCGTCGCAACTACCACCGTCCATCTTTTTTCTTACTTTCTTTTTTCTTCTTTTAATCATTTATACAACTTTCGGAGTTACATGGACTGAAAGAGAAATTCTCCCTGTATTTTGATGAGATATGTTTTGAATCATGGGTATTTGATTTTTTTTCTTTCTTAAGAGGGAAAATTACTATCTTATTTAAAATGAAATATTAAGCTTTATCCTCTTAATCAAAAGGCAGCAAAACAGAGAGATTTATAGACGAAGATAAGTTGCAATGGGAGGATTTGAATCTCATAAGAATGGAAAATCAAACAACAACAAATGGGTTGTACCTTTTAATGAAACACTTTTAAGGGCATTCAAATGCCACTGCAACGTTGAAATCATTGCTTCATTGATTAAGTACGTAATCAAGTACACGCTGACAGGAAATGACCAAGTTGCTGTTTAAATATACAATGATAATGCAATTAGTCAATATCTAATGGGTAGGTATATTGGACTATCCGAAGCAGTTACATCCATTTTAGGATTTTCAATTCATGAAAGAACGCCTGCAAATTCATCTACCAGATGAACAGAGAATATTGCTCAGAAATAATGAGGATACATATGGCTGTCAATGAACGACATATGAGAACAACATTGACAGAATTCGTTTCATTGTGCATCAATGATGTCTTTGCAAAAACATTACTTTATGCTGAAGTACCCATGTTTTCCATTTGGAACAGTAGTAACAAAGAATGGCAAAGAAGAAAGCAAAGGAAAAAAGTT
Source organism: Octopus bimaculoides (assembly GCF_001194135.2). Lineage (NCBI taxonomy): Eukaryota > Metazoa > Mollusca > Cephalopoda > Octopoda > Octopodidae > Octopus > Octopus bimaculoides. The sequence goes on along the minus strand of NC_068994.1, from coordinate 33,486,497 downwards.
GAAGGCCATGTGAACGTTTTCAAAGAAGAAACACTTGATCGTGTTTATGTTGTCACACCAAAGGCAAGGGAACTGTATTATTCAAGAATTTTATAACATGAAATGCGAAATAGTATATTTTCCCTTACCGTCGCCCATCGACATTTTCAACTTGGAGTGATTGTGACCTAATGGGTATATATACATACAACGGACTTCTTTCAGTTTCCATCAACCAATTCTACTCACAAGAATTTGATTGGCCAGAGGCTATAGCAGAAGACACTTGCCTAAGGTGACATGCAACAGGACTGAACCTAGAACCCCGTGGTTAGGAAGCAAACTTCTTACTACACAACCACGCCTGCGCCTAGGACGGATCTCACACAGCTTACGTCTACCAAAATTCACCCAGAAGACATTAGCCGACTCGGGGGATACAGTAGAAGACAAGAGACCGTGCAATGGGACTGAACTCGGAACCACCTAGTTGCAAAGCAAGCTTCTTAACCACGCAGCCATACCTATACACCACAATATAATCAGAGCACAGCCAATGTAGAGTCTTCTTAGATACTATATAAAACTGATGGAGCAGGGAAAGACTGGAGTGAGAAGATACGACGAACAGTCTGTGTGACCAATGTATAACTAATCAGGTTTTTAATATCCACTTTGATATCAAAAGTCACTGAAGCGTGGAGTAAAATGGCGTAACACGGTATTTAATGCTGCTGCTGTTGTTGTTTATATTGTTGCTATTGCTCTTACTCTGGTTGTTGTTGTTGTTGTTATCAACGCTGCTGCTTTTGTTGTATGATGGTGGTGGTGGTGGTGGTTGTGGTGGTGGTGGTAGTGGTGGTGGTGGTGGTGGAAGTGGTGATAGTGGTGGTAGTAGTGGTGGTGGCGGTGTTGTCGGCGGTGTTGTCGGCGGTGGTGGCGGTAGCAGTGGTGGTAGTGGCTGTGATGGTGATGCGGATTGTGCTGGTGCTAATGATGCACATAGTGGTAGTGATGAT
>NC_068994.1:33482011-33483786 GCF_001194135.2 Octopus bimaculoides | reverse complement strand
GATTCTAAACAGTAAATAATGGACATATGTTTGGCAACGTCTTTTAAGTTCAGGTGCCTTCATATTTTGTCCTTATTGCGTGTACATAAATCTGTATAAAAAACACGCAGCCTCGCAGCACAGTGACGTAAGCACGATAGATACTCCTTTCTGTTAAAAGCACAAGGCCTAAAATTTCGGGGGAGGGGGCCAGTCGATCAGATCGACCCCAGTACGCAACTGGTACTTAATTTATCGACCCCGAAAGGATGAAAGGCAAAGTCGACCTCGGCGGAATTTGAACTCAGAACGTAGTAGCAGACGAAATACCGTTAAGTATTTCGCCCGGCATGCTAACGTTTCTGCCAGCTCGCTGCCTTGACGTAAACACGATAGATAGTCAGTGCATTCTAGGTAACTGTGCACTGTAGCTGGTAACTGATGCGCGCTTTTCCGGACCGACCAGAATATTTGATCGTCGACCCTTGTTATCACAACTGAGCGTACAGTGATATCCTAGATCATTGATGAATGAATCTGATAAACGGGAATAGCAGTTTTAAATTCCTTACACAAGCACATACTCGTTAGTAATGAACAGAAACAATGTGTAATCAATACTGGTCGGGTGGATCAATAATCTTTTTTAAAAGAATTGCAGTATTTCTCGGTACTATAGGTTTCTTGCAGGACAAACTGCATCTATTCAGCCAAAGTTTTAAAGTATGAACGATATATCGTCTTAATTTAACAAGATTATCATGAATACTTCAAGTTCCAGTTGAATAAATGCGGTTTATTCTGCTAGAAACCTATGGTAGCGCAAAATAATACAATCCTATTAAATATCAGATAGATAGATAGATAGATAGATAGATAGATAGATAGATAGACAATTCTACACATATATATGAACTGGAGGGGTTCATGCACACACATATAATACATAGATGCTCGAATCAACATCTTCTATGGGTATGACAGACGTGCTACCATTATACCAAAGCAACCCTTCAAAGCTTTGTTCTTACCAGCAAAAATTGTATGCTGTTTACATTATAAGAATTTATTTGTTTTGTTCTAACTTCACGAGGTACGAAATAAATCGTTTTAACGTTGCAACTCGAATTAGATAAAGTTATACATACGAAAATGTTGAGCATTGGGTGAAAAAATTTCATATCTCGTAGTTTCTAAGAAATAAAAATAATTGCTATAATGTAAACAACATACAATTCTTGCGTGTAAAAATATACCTCTTAAAACTGATAGAAGAAATTAGGAGAGCTGGTGGCACATCTGTCGTGACTACAAAAGCTGTGAGTTCTAGTCTCGCAGTAAGCCTTCAACGTTTTTTTTTTTTCAATTCAAGGGATTTTTTTTTATACCCAATGTTCTACAAGGTACTATAGCTTTATCTCCTTCGAGTTCTACCGTTAAAGCATATATATTTATGTTTTGAAAATCTAATAAAAATATTGCTAGAGTGTTCTCTCGGTTGATGCCAGGAGCAATATAATGAGGAGACGCAGATGAGCTTATGCAGTTGCGTTATTGTTCATTTAAAGAAGGTATATAGTCACTGAGAGTGATCAACTACTAAACAGGTAGTCGGCGCTATGCTTTTATGTCTAAGTCAATTAAACAAACGGGAGGACATAAAGAAAATATGAAATATTTACCACAAGTAACTTTATGAAACATCTCGATGCTTCGGCAGCTATTCAACTGATACATATAAGCATACATGTATACATACAAACACACAGGCATATACATATATATACATATATATA
>NC_068994.1:33481243-33481968 GCF_001194135.2 Octopus bimaculoides | reverse complement strand
ATATATATATATATATATATATATATATATATATATATATATATATATATACGTGTATGTGTATATGTTTATGCATTTATATATGTATGCATGTATATATGTGTATATATGTGTATATATGCTTATACATGTCAATATACATACATATATGTGCATATACATACATAAATTGTATGAATAAATGCATATATACATGCATATATATCTGTATGTATATATGTGTGTAAGTGTGCACATATAATTGTATACACATATACATATACATATATATACATATATATATGCATATACCTGTATATATACACATATAGATATGCATATATATTTCTTTATGTATATATATATATATATATATATATATGCAAGTATACATATGCATACATATGTATATGTGTGTGTATAAAATCGATGCTATCCAATCATTGCGTGTGATCCTTTAGTCGGGAGTTGTAATCCTTATATCATGAATATAGATTGAGACAATCAAGATGGCTACTACCATTTCTGCTGCTGCTGCTGCTGCTGCTGCTGCTGTTGATGACGATGGTGATGATGATGCTGATGAGGATGTTTCTATTATTGTTGTTGTTGTTGTTGTTGTTGTTGTTGGTGGTGGTGGTGTTGTTGTTACTGCTCCTGAGACTATTTCATTCCGCTTGACAAGACAATTCTCGAAAGGAGTAGGTTACCTTTGTTTGTTTGTTTGTTTGTTTGTGTGTGTGTGT
>NC_068994.1:33474180-33478884 GCF_001194135.2 Octopus bimaculoides | reverse complement strand
AAGAAGAAGAAGAAGAAGAAGAAGAAGAAGAAGAAGAAGAAGAAGAAGAAGATCAACAACAACAACAACAATAATAATAATAATAACCCTAAAGACAGTAATGACATCAAACAACTACTGTAATGTCCAGAAATTCTTTTTTTTTTTTTGAATTGCATTTGGTGGTTATAAAGGAATCAGCAGAAACTCAGTGTAAACATGACAGTTCCATCTAACCGTCCATCCTTTCATTCATCCATAATATACATAGCGACCTAACTGCTTAACTTTCTACATACAAACCTGTATACATGCCTACATGCATATATACATACACACATACACATGTATATGGATATGGAAGCATATATGTGTATACGTATGATGCCGCTAATGTTCCTCTTGTAATGTTCCTTTTGTAATGTGGATTCTGGAGACGTTACACATAGTAAGAGTAATAGAAGGAGGAGCTTGCAATGTTCTGGGGCAGTTTTAGTGGGGTGGCGGGTAGCATGAGCTCCGTCAGCTCCAAAGAGAAGAAGCGGTTATAGTTACAATAGAAAAGGCAGAGAAGAGACAGCGCCCCGGAGTAGCAAAGGCTGGTGATTGTCTTTGAGTGACTCGATGTGGTGCAGGGTGTCTGTGTATGCTAGGCACAGGCATGGCTGTGTGCTAAGAAGTTTGATCCCCAAGCACACGGTTCCGGGTTCAATCCCACTGCGTGGTGCCTTGATCAAAGCCGGCCAAAACTTTGTGAGTGGATTTGATAGACGGGAACCGAAAGAATCCCGACGTATGTGTGCCTTTGTGTATGTATGTGTGTGTGCATGCATGTGTGTGTGTGTGTGTGCGTGTTTGTCTTTGTGCTTATGTCTGTCCCTCACCATCGCTTGACAACCGGTGTTGGTTTATTTACGTACCCATTATCCGGCGCTTCGGAAAAAACCGATAGAATAAGTACCAAGCTTAAAATTTTTTTTTTAAATGTACGGGGTTATGATTCATTCGACTAAAAATTCTTCATGGCAGTGCCCCAGCATGGTCGCAGTGCCCCTGCATGGTCGCAGTGCCCCAGCATGGTCGCAGTGCCCCAGCATGGTCGCAGTGTAATGATTGAAACTAGTGAAAGATAAAAAAAAAACAGTGCAAAAACAATAGCAGCAGCAGCATCCAAGATGTGGGAACAGTGCTGTATTGTGGTCCCCATCTGAGGTTTTTAGAGTATAAATAATTGTCCTGGGATGCAATATTCTCTAGTTCTCAAGAGACGGATCATTCGTTAAGATGCAATCCTAGCTATATTGATGATATGCTTTCACCGAAGGAGATCGTCGATGACAGTGAGCCAAACAAAAAATCGGTGCGATTTTGAAGGATATAGTTGAGTGCTTCTCGACGTTAAGGTCTGTATGGTACGATGATGTTTTATTCATATGAGTAACATTTGAAACGAATTGGCAGAATCGTTGGCACACCGGGTAAAAAGCATTTTGTACATCTTTACGTTCGGTGTTCAAATTTCACCGAGGTCACTTTTGCCTTTCAGCCTATCAGGATCGATAAAATAAATACCAGTTGAGCACTGGGATCGAGGACCCCGAAATTTCTGGCCTTGTGCTAAAATTTGAAACTGATCTAAGTAATATAGGCCTCTGCTGATGAGAGGGTGTGGCGTGTGGTGTTCGAGATGATGCATAGCTACGGGATTTTAGGAAATGGAGGACAGTCTAGTCTGCGTCTGAGATGTATAGCTGGGTGTGGCGACAAGTAAACCAAACATCATGGCACGCCGGATTTGATAGAATGTAAGACTGGAAAACCACTGTCAATGTATGTAACAAAGGGAAGCTACCGAACTAATCGATGAGATGGCTAGAATATATTTAGGTAGAACTTTTGATAGGCGATTCGCTTGCCAAAGACGGTAGAAAGCTTTGCTGATACCGCGTGAGTGGTGACATTCCTTTCATCAAATTCCTACAAACTTACTAGTAGATGATAGAGGAGAGAAAGTCACTAGAAGTGGTGGACATTAAAGAGAGAGGGAGAAAGAGAGAGAAAGAGAAAGAGAGAGTGAAAGAGCGAGGAAAGATTCTAAGCGTTGGAGAAGCTCGTTGTAAATGGCTGTCCCCATTACCTTAGTGATATAAAAAAAAGTAAAGTAAAATGCTTAGCGGCATTTCGTTAATTTTACGTTTTGAGTCCGAAATCCGCCGTAGTCGCCTTTGCTTTTCATCTTTTGGGGGTCGATAAAATAAATGCCATCTGGGTACTGGGGTCAATGTAATCGACTAGCCCCACTCTTGAAAGAGACAAATTGACCACCGTTGAAAGAGATAAATTGCGTTTCGTTGCAAGGGATGTCATGGATGCGGATGGGTTACCTTCAATCGAGCGTTTGAGGCCAGCGAGAAACTTCAGGCTTCGCTTGGAATCACTTCGAGTCTTGTATTCTTTTCCATCAATCTTTCCTTCTTCTTTAAGTGGTTTATACACATGATAAACTGTTGCTTTTGGAAGTTTCATCAACTTCACAATTCTATTGGCAATGTGTTCGGAGCGTGCCAAATGGCAGAACGATTCTGCTATTCCATGACTTTCTGTTGTCGCTATATAAGGTAAGATCCAAGGATCAAGGTGTAGGAAGTTAGTAAACTTCGAGTTGTCCGTAGAAGGTATAAAAAACAACTTTCAGGAACAAGAGTGGCTTATTGAGATAGAAGGTTGTAAATTTTTCCCATATCGAAGTTTGAGAAGCTGAAAAAAGTTATTCTGTAGTTCACGGTTAGCAGCTAGGGTTGCTGTGTATGCGAATAAAAATCCAATTTAATGAATGGAGTAGATAAAATCCAGGCTACATATGTTTCGTGATCACAGAAGTAGTAAATACCTAAACGAGGGATAATCTTCTAGCTACTCGTCAGGCCTCGTATTTATCAAATGAAGTTTACATTGCCGTCAAAGGATTCCATGTTAACTCGCAGGAGATTTGATCGAATATATATATATATATATATATGCGCGCGCGCGCGTATAATTTTTTCCTGTATCATATTTAGATGAGCTTTTATGCATAAGTAACTAACGGGAACTCACTTTTGAGCTATCTTTTAAAAAGTTCACCCATGAATCCATGTTTGTGCTCTTATGCAAAACTTGTTTGAATATGAGCAAGGTTGCATAGCACTCTTGGCTTTCAATAAATTCTTAGCATTTATAAAACTTCAGTGCTGATTAGTTTGTATTGCTGAACCATCATTCTTAGTCATGGAGAAAATAATAAAGTTCTTTTTCCACTTTCATCCTTGTTGTTTCGGTTTCAGTTTAAGTTCTGCATGACTGCTAGCGGTATGTCATCAAGCAAAGCTTCGGAGTTGTTCAGAAGAACAAGAAGAAATGGAGGAGAAATTTGGTGCAGTTCCAGTCCGATTCATCTAGAGGTTACGTGCCTGTAGAAGAAGACTCGCTGGCCAGCAGAAACCGAATGCCATTCAAGGAGCAGATTGTTGGTCGGTACCAGTCTCTTAGGAAATAAATTAAAGGCAGAAAGGAGAGAGTGGCGGAATTATCAAGAGAGGTGACACTACTGTGGAGAGATAAACTGAATTTTCCAATCATTTCCAAGCAAGCAATACAGTCCAAGCTTGAAAATGTGTTTCATTTGTATGACAAATGCGCCAAGAAGGGAAAATTTGAGTCATTCGAAGAACTGTTCGCTATCACTAAAGTTCACAGTAAATGACTCAATGCTGATGACAAAAAGCTGTACTCCATCCAACTCCAAAGCAAGTGCAAAGTGGGCTAATTGACAGGTAAAGCTGCAAGTAAGCACACTACCCATCCTTCTAAGAGAAGTAGATGCTCTAATGCTGAAACCTCTCATTCTTTGTCAAACCCAACAGCCCATGATACTGACAGTGACTCCGAAGAAGAAGAGATTGAAGAGTACAATTATGGTGAAGATGACAGAGTTGATCAAAATGATAGTGATAGTCATGGTACTTATTAAGCCATAAGAAGGCACAACAAATCTGCAATTATTACAAGACTTGTAACTAGAACAAACGTCTCTACCAGCAAAGCTGCGAAAATCTGCAAACATTTGTCAAAGGAGGGCATTGATACCCCAACTCCTAATCAGCGAGGCATTTACAAGGCATTCTTCAAGAAAGCTGGTGAAATTAAGAAACTCTTTGTTCGATACGCTACGCAATCAGAAAGGGAGCCTGCATTTCAATGGTAATCATATTGATGGAAATGAATATCAAGTGGTTGTCATCAAGAATGAAACAAGTGAAATGAAGCTAGCTGCTCTGAAGCTAAATGATAGCAAGGCTGAGACCATTACAGAAGGATTGAAAAGCGTCTTGGACGAATTTCACTTGTGGAGCACAATCTCAATGATTATAGCTGATACGAAGAGCGAGAATGCAGGATGAAAGAGTGGGGTAGTGGTTAGACTGTAGAGAATTTTATTGAGCAATGGCTATGACAAGCCACAATTCATGAGCTGCCAGCACCATGTCTTGGACAGAATCCTGCGCGTTATTATGGATAAGGAGCTAGAAAGCGCAAACGATTCACCCAACATCATATATATATATATATATATATATATATATATGTCTTCTGTTGGTTGTATTTCCTCGCATTAGGTACTAAATGTGGTTATTTTGAGAAGTCCACTGTGTGGCGTTATTATTTTCTGTAATAATGCCCTTTATA
>NC_068994.1:33472687-33474031 GCF_001194135.2 Octopus bimaculoides | reverse complement strand
CTTTTTTGAATTTATTTATCAAATATATACACGGAATATATTCAATGTTGAATTTTTATTCCTGTCTCCACATGGGTACCCAGAAGCAACCCGGAAGTATTTCCGCTTCTTTGATGAAGATATATACAGATAAACTTCATTCCCTTTACTCTGTCGGATACGTAGTGTGTTCGTTTTTGGTGAGGTGAGAATTCTGTTTATTTGTATATATCTTTGGGACAATACTGTGCTGATGAACGAAATCTAGATTCATTCTAGTTATCGCGAAATCGGCCGATACACAGTTAAGTTTATTTAAAAGAATGTTGGTCGTCTTCTGTTGGTTGTTTTTCCTCGCATTAGGTACTAAATGTGGTTATTTTGAGAAGTCCACTGTGTGGCGTTATTATTTTCTGTAATAATGCCCTTTATACAAATATATATATATATATATTATCAAAGAACTCATGAAAGTTATGAAGGACTACAAGGCTCCTTCCAGAACGGAACTCATGTCATTAAAGACCAAGCTGGCTGGCGAGATGATATGAAGTTTCGGTTCCATGAAAACCGAGACCTACCTTTCATCAAGTTTCAGAAATTTTCAAACATCAGTAACTCCAGATGGAATTCGTGAGCAATCTTAGGCCTTCTTGCATTTTAGCTCATGCTAAATGTAAGAGAAAGATAGTCTGCTAGTTCATCTCATATGACTGGGTGGACCACTGGTTCAGTGACCAAAAGTATAGAGCTGAAGATTATGCAGAGCTTTGAAATGCTTGACAAATTAATGGAAACGTGAGCCATCAAAACTAAGCATCAGCAGAAGCAATCAATGTTGTGAGAAAGTAATTAAGGTCATGCAAGAACTATACGCCACATATAAGAACAAAGCCAACCTGCCATTGCGTTTCATTCTCTCTAATGACATGCCGCAACTTGACTTTCGACTAATTTGACTTTATAGGAATTTGTATTGTTCTGGAATGCAGAATACAGTTCTTTTAACATTTATGGATTACACATTTTGGATCTTTTCCACTTTTTTGTATATTATTCAACCAGGGTTCTAGTATACATACATACATACATACATATACACACACACACAGATATATATATATATATATATATATATATATATATATATAACGGGTGACTTCTTCCGTCATGAATGACCATGGGATTGCATTGCACCTAGAAAGTTACCCTCAAAGCCACAAGTCCGGGCAAGGTTGTTTATGGAAGACCAGCAGTTGCCCATGCATACCAGCCTCCACTCTCCACGCCACCTTATCCTAGGGAAAGGCAAAGGCCGATACTGCTTGGTACCAGTGACGTCGCAACAGCTGAGTAAACAGGAGC
>NC_068994.1:33467075-33469361 GCF_001194135.2 Octopus bimaculoides | reverse complement strand
TATATTATATTATATTATATTATATTATATTATATTATACTGTATTATATATATATATATTTACACAAAACAGAAAATGGAGAAATATTGATGAATAACAATTGCCTTATATCAATTATTATTTATTAAGTCACTACAAATAGACTGTATCCCATCTAACAGCTGTTTCTGCTTCCAATGTTGTATGGTATTGCCATTGATATGCTAAAAATATTTTTCATATTTGGTGATAAAACGGATCTGAAACACGGAGCTTCATCAGAGTGAAGAATAAATAAAGAAGGGCATAGAGAAGAAAAAGGGAAAAGTTGAATATGGTTGCAGTCATACCATTTTGCTTGTGTACCTCTTTGGGACGTTAACTAAAGGACTAAACCAAAAATAGCAATTGGATAAATAATTTTAAAAATCGGTTTTAGTAGGAGAAGGGGTGAAAATACAATGAGATTTTAGATCATAATAATGTATGATAATTATGTTTGTAGTACTAATTAATAGTATTAATCATAATAAAGTGCTCATCGTTTAAATGTAATTTTTTATATATTTACTTGTAGGTGGTTAAGCCTTTCCACCTGTTGTCCGAAGTGAAATAGACCAAGGTCCAACGTTCGATGTAATTGGCCAGCTGAAATTTAAAAACAAAAGACCAGCTATTGAGACCGTTATGCGGGGTGAGATAAATAAATGAATAAATAAATAAATGGGAAAATAGTGTATGTTGTAAGGGGCCCTAAAACGCTTAGGATAGTAAATTTTAGATTAAAAGAAATAATATTATTGGATAGATATTAAGAGAGGAACCTATTCGGACATTTAGGAAGTAAGACAGTTGGGGTTGAAAATGGTCCAAACGTTTTTTTTTAAAAGGAATGTAAAACTAGTAAAAACAATGAAACGAGTTTATTCGTAGGAAAATTAGGGAAATATTTACGGTCATAAGGTAATAACTAGAGTAAGTGGCCATAATTGGGATTAATCTACAATTGCTATTTTTGGTTTAGTCATTTACTTAACGACCCAAAGAGATAGGATTACAGCCATATTCAACTTTTCCCTTTTTCTTTTCTATGTTCCTCTTTATTTATTCTTCACTCTGATAAAGATCGATTTTATTACCAAATAGGATAAATATTTTTAGCATATCAATAGCAATAGCATACAACATTGGAAACAGAAACAGCTGTTAGATGGAATGCAGTTTATTTGTATTGACTTAATAAATTGTACTTGATGTAAGTCAATTGTTGTTCATCAATATTTTTCAATTTACTGTTTTCTTTAAATTCTGATTCTTGATAAACTCATGATTATCCTTGTCTTTAATTATAATTTATGAGCATAATATGCTTGCATAATATGCTTGCATATGTATTCCCATAATTAAACATAGGTAATATACCGGTAGTGTATTGGATCCGTTAGACGGTTATTTAACCTCTAATTCAGCTAACCTATATATATTAAGTAAAAGTTAATTGCCAACATATGGCTGTCCTGGAAAGACGTTGTCCTGGAAGGGACGTTCATTAGCCCCAAGAAACATCGTTTCTAGCTGGCTATACGACACACTATCTGTGTCCTTATATTTCCAAACCGTGAATTCAGCATTCCCACCTAGCACAAAACAACATCTGTGGACTAGTTTCGGGGTTATTGCTCTCCATCAATATAGAGTAGCTGCTTGACCAGGTGGCACTGCTGAATTCACGGTTCGAATGTATAGATTTCAAAGTTATAAAACAGACACTGATTTATAAATAGAAATACTATTATGTATGAAAAAGTAAACAGTACATCTGGTGGTTTCAATTGCGGCTTAACAAGCTGGAATTGTTAGAAGTGCTGCCCTTAAAATGCTTTACTCGTGAGACGACTCTGACTCGGCAATTTTCGGCTGCCCAAAACTCACTTGCACTCATAACCATCGCGCGCGCGCGAAAAGCCGCACACAACACGTACACCGACCTGCACAAGCACACATACATACACATACACACACACACATATATATGCACACACATACATATATATATACATGCATGTACATACATGCACACATACACATACACACACACACACACTCTCTCTCTCTGTCGGTCTACCTGCCTGTCTGTGTTTGCATGTGTATGTTCGTGTCTGTCTACCTGTCTGTATGCATATGTGTGTGTGTGTGTGTCTGTCTGTGCGCGCACCCCCGTGTGCGTGTGTGTTTGTGTGTACGTGTGTGTGTGTGCACGCGTAAGAGTGTGTGTGTGTGTGTGTGTGTGTGTGTGTGTGTGTGTG
>NC_068994.1:33465592-33466775 GCF_001194135.2 Octopus bimaculoides | reverse complement strand
ATCGACTACCCACCTTCCCCAAAATTTCAGGCCTTGTGCCTATAATAGAAAGGATAATTATTATTAAGGCGGCGAACTGGCAGAATCGTTAGCGCGCCGGACGAAATGCTTAGCAGTATTTCACCTGTCGCTACGATCTGAGTTCTAATTCCGCCGAGGTCAACTTTGTCTTTCATCCTTTCGAGTCGGTAAATTACGTACCAGTTGAATACTGGGGTCGATGTAATCGACTTAGTCCCCCTCTCGCGAAATTTCAGGCCTTGTGCATATAGTAGGAAGGATTGTTATTGTTATTATTATTATTATTATTATTATTATTATTATTATTATTATTATTATTATAGATATTATTAAGGCGGCGAGCTGGTAAGAATCGTTAGAACACCGGACAAAATACTTAGCTGCATTTCATCCGTCTTTACGTTCTGAGTTCAAATTCCGCCGAGGTAGAGAAAATAAGTACCAGTTAAACTCTGGGGTCGATGTAATTGGCTAGTCCCCACCCCCAAATTTTAGGCCTTGTGCTTTTAGAAGATAAGATTATTATTATATATAATATATTGTGTGTGTGCGTATATGTATATATATATATATACACACACACAATATATATATGGCCGCAAGAATGGCTGTGCGGTAAGTAGCTTGCTTACCGACCACATGGTTCCGGGTTCGTTCCCACTGCGTGGCACCTTGGGCAAGTGTCTTCTACTATAGCTTCGGGACGACCAATGCCTTGTGAGTGGATTTGGGAGACGGAAATTGAAGGAAGTCCGTAGTATATATGTATATATATATGTATGTATATGCGTGTGTGTGTGTGTATATGTTTGTGCGTCTGTGTTTGTCCACCCACTATCGCTTGACAACCGATGCTGGTGTGCTTACGTCCCCGTAACCTAGCGGTTCGGCAAAAAGAGACCGATAGCATAAGTACTAGGCTTACAAAGAATAAGTCCTGGTTTCGATTTACTCGACTAAAAGCGGTGCTCCAGCATGGCTGCAGTCAAATGACTGAAACAAGTAAAAGAATAAAAGAGTATATATATATATATACTCATCCATTTTCTTTTTCTTCTTTCATATATATATATATATATATATATATATATATATTATACGTGTGTGTGTGTGCGCGTGTGTGTGAGTATGTGTGTGTGTGTGTATGTGTGTGCGAGTGTGT
>NC_068994.1:33462747-33463653 GCF_001194135.2 Octopus bimaculoides | reverse complement strand
TATATATATATATATATATATATATGTATATATATACCCCAAAAAAACGATTTACCAGTTTGCTCTCAGTTGGGTATTCAAAATACGTTATTCAGAAGTTAACATAAATCCAATTAAGTTCATATTCAATAGTAATTTGAGAAATATTCCGTTGGATAATTCTGAAAATATTTCCTTAACCATTTATAAATACTGACAATAATAAAAATAAGGATTAGTCCGAAGTAGCAATAGTATTACCTGTAATTCTATAATTACATACCACCAATTAAGACCGACACATGTTTCAATTACACTAATTAATAATCGTTGCAAATGCAACCCTATTAAAAAAAAACCTGAAGACACTGCACCGTTTTATACTTGGGTTGCTATTGCAACGATTACTAATCGGTGCAATTGAAACATGTGTTGGTCATCAAAGACAGTATATAATTACTGAATTAAAGGTAATGCTATTGCTTCTTCGAAGTAATCCGTAGTTTCAATATTGTCAAATATATGTAAACATATAGATACATATACATACATCATATATAAGAACGTAGAAAGAAGAAGTATTATTAGACTTAAAGAAACGTTAGTAATGGAATGAATTTATTCAATTTAAACCCTTCAAATCATTACCCTTTCATAGCTGCACTGAAGCCAGTAAAAGAATAAGGGGCATATAGAATTTTATGTATACATACATGCGCACATACAGACGCGTGCGCGCACAATACGCACTCACAGTATGCACACACATAGACACACAAACACATATAGTTACATTTGGGTTAACAACCGATAGAAGAATTAATTTTCTGAAACAGAATATGTATGTGTTTGCGCGCGTGTGTGTAGTATATTTTATCATGTTATATCATTTTATATGTATTTATGTTATATCATTATATATATATA
>NC_068994.1:33459607-33462554 GCF_001194135.2 Octopus bimaculoides | reverse complement strand
TGTAAATACAACGACATTTACTCGTGAACGGATACGCACACACACACACAAACACAAACTCACAGACACACACACACACACACATACACACACACGCGTGAGCACAGTGTCCTCCGTTGGTGACTGCTCACCATGCATCACTATATCTGCACAGGTCTGGGCAAAATTATTTGAAGAAGTCAGTTAAATATGCATGCAATTCTTTCTTGTACCGATCAAAGACCCCTGGGTTTAACCAATCACCACAAATTTCCTTTTTCGATGCACACACAAGCTGTTCCACTAATACACTGACAGAGCTTGGTACTTTATTAATCGACCTCCAAAGTGAACGGATGAATACGAAAGTTGAGCTTGACGGGATTTCAAATCATAGGGTAGACAGTTGGAATAATATACAGCGGGGTAGAGGCGTCGATATGTGGTAAGAAGTTTGCTGTCCAGCCACATGGTTCCGGGTTCAGTCTCACTGCGTGGTACATTGGACAACATTATTTTTCTATAGCCGCGGGCCGGCCAAAATCCTGTGAGTAGGTTTGGTAGAAGGAAACTGAAAGAAGCCCGTTGTATATATATATACAACGTGTTTTCTGTTTGCCACTTAATTCTTCCGCATCACAAATTTTATTTAATTTGCTTTGTGAGAAGAGCTATTCTAACAACGCGTCCTGCCCTAACTCTTCGAAACGCTTAGTTTGGAATAGAGGCAGCTGATGAAGGAAATGTTCTCTATGTGGTTTGTCTGTTTTCCTGTGTGTTCCTAACGTTGTCCGAAAAAAAGTTTGTTTTCCGTGCTCTGTTTATATTGTCGTTTTTCATTTTGTCCACGTTTTTTTGTGACGTCCTGTACTCAGATATGCATCAGCAATTACCGAACTGAACAGCACCGCATAATACCAAAGATCCGGTCTTCTCTACCTCGAATAAGTACTGAAACAGTTTGGGTTTCAAAGGACTTCAACTGTTCAACATTCTGTCAAACAACGCCAGAGATTTGCGATGTGGAGATGGGGAGATCTTCAAAAAAGCATCTGGACAAATTTCTTTCTGCAATCCCAGACGAAGACACATCGGTGCAGGGGTATAAAGTAGAGTGGATCCGTCCGACTCTCTTCTTCACCAAAAAACAGTACAGAAAGGAGACCCAAATACACTGACAGGCGATGCTCTAGCATGGCCTCAGTCTTTGGCTGAAACCAGGTCGATAAAATAAAGTATCAGTCACGAAGTGGGGTTGACTTAAATTACAAAGAACTTTCCTCAAATATGTGACCTTGTATCTACATTTGAAACAATTAATATCTGTAATCCATGTTCCATTGTTATTATTCTTTTCACTTTTAATAGTGGACCGCGAAGATTCTAAACTCTTATCACTTAAAAACTATTCTCTTTGCTTTTCTTTTCATTTTCTCATACTTTATTTCTTTTAACATATTCTGTGTATTCTAATTCACTAAATATAATAGTTATATAATAAAATAATTGTATTACATAATCAGGTTAACATTTTAACTTTGTTATTACGAGGGTCGGCTGAAAAATTCTCCAGGAATGCGACCAAATGAGGTTTCTTTTTCAACTTAGCCCCCATCCTTTGCGGTCCACATACTTCTTCCAGTTAGTGTTGCAGTGCTTGAATTCCATTGGTGAAGAAGCTTTCATCCGGTAGGTCAAAAAGTCATCAACAGCAGATATCACGTCATCACCACTGCGATACTGGATCCCAGCCAAATGTTTTTGTTTTTGGTTTTTCTTTTTTCATGTTGGGGAACAGAAAATAGTCAGACGGAGCCAAATCATGAGATTATGGGTGGGGGTTGATCAGCCAGTTCAAAACCAGTCTCGCAGAGCAACCACTAAACCAAGGACCTGTGCGCTGGAGCATTTTCCTGGTGAAACAAAAACCTCTTTCGTCAGTTTTCCTGAGCGTTTGGTTTCCATAGACTTCCATAACTACCTCAGCAAATTAGCATAGCACTCTCCATTGATGGTGTGACCTTTTTGATGATCGGCAATAAACACAATGCCTTTCGCATCCTAGAAAACTGAGCCCATTACCTTTCCTGCAGATGAAGCGACCATGGCCTTCTCTGGAGCAGGTGATGAGGGGTGTTTCCACTGCATGGATTGTCCCTTTGTCTCAAAGTGATGAAGCCAACACTCATCCTGTGTTAGGAAATGTTCAAGGAAACCAACCAGATCTATCTGAAACAATGTCAGATATTCTCGTAATGTGATCAACATGTTGCACTTTTGATCAGGTCTCAGAAGACATGGTACCCACCGAGCAGGTATCTTCATCATGCTAAGTTCATTGTGCAGAACATTTTCAACTCTCTCACGGGGTATGCTAATAGCTTTGACTATCTGATTTGTAGCCAATTGTATGTCATCCATCACCATGTGGTGAATACGATAAATGTTTACTTCAATGGTGGCAGCTGCAAGACGTTGGGTCATCTTCAAGACTCTCCCTTTCCCTCCTAAATCCAGCTTCCCACTTTCCTAGTATGATTCAAAATACATCGTAAGCAATAACATTGACAGTAGCACCCACCACATTCCCTACGCTCGAACACACCAAATAATCTGGGCTTGACTCGTCACACATCTTACTTATCGTACCACATAATTCTCCTCCTGTTTTGTGAGTCATGACTTACCAAACGAATCAACCAATCAGAATTTATCAGAAAGCATCAGTGTTTTATCATCTCAAATGCATATAAAAATCACCACTCTCATACGAGTATTAGGCGTCTAGGCACAGCCGTTTTGGCGCAACATATTTGACGTCACTGATTCAACACTGACTATTTGACATCAGATTCTTTTAATGTTTTCCTTAATGTTTCTTTCGCTTCAATGTTACTTTCGATCATTCTCTCTCTCTCTCTCTCACACACACACACACACACACACACACACACACACACACACACAC
>NC_068994.1:33455507-33456576 GCF_001194135.2 Octopus bimaculoides | reverse complement strand
GGGACTTATTCTTTGTAAGCCTAGTACCTATTCTATCAGGCACTTTTGCCGAACCGCTAAGTTACGGGCACGTAAACACACCAGCATCGGTTGTCAAGCGATGTTGGGGGGACAAACACAGACACACAAACATATACACACACATACATATATACGACGGGCTTCTTTCAGTTTCCGTCTACCATATCCACTCACAAGGCTTTGGTCTGCCCGAGGCTATACTAGAAGACACTTGCCCAAGGTGCCATGCTGTGAGACTGAACCCGGAACCATATGGTTGGTAAGCAAGCTAATTACCACATAGCCACTCCTGCGCCTATCATTTAAGATTAAGATTAAGTTGTTGCTTATCATTTAAGATTTACAGGGTTGTTGATTCAGATACTAGTCTATCGCATTCCAAGAGAACGGGAGTGTGTCACAATTTGTCCTCATCAACCATATCACGGTGTATCATCACGAGAGGTTATTATCATGTCTCCACAAAGGTTATCATAGTATATATGTCTACATTATCATCGCATATCTACATCAAACCTTATCATTGGATATCTTTTATCTTTCGCTCGTTTCAGTCACTGCATTGCGGCCATGCTGGGGTAGCACCTAGAAATGTTTTAATCGAGCAAATCGATTCCAGTATTTAGGTTTTTCTTTTAAGGCAGCTACTTATTCTAGCGTTTTCTCTTTTGGGATATAAACGACACGACACCGGTTGCCGAGCGGTGGAGGCACAAACCCAGGCACGAAGAGAAACACACACATTCGCTCGCGCACGCACACACACACACACACACACACACACATATATATATATGCACTATGTTGAACCGTTAAACTCTACACAATTTTTTCTCTCTCCACTTTTTTTATTCTCTCTCCGTTTTGTTTTTCATCTTAATTCTTCCTGTCGCAGAGCGTTGTCTCGAAACGTAAAAGACTTTCCAATTTTTCCAGAGCGCTAAAGTAATACACCTGCTTGTTGTTCCTACACTTATCTTCGTCTTTTGTTTTCTGTAAATTTGAACTATATATATATATGTGTGTGTGTGTGTGTGTGTGTGTGTGT
>NC_068994.1:33439190-33455108 GCF_001194135.2 Octopus bimaculoides | reverse complement strand
TATATATATGTATATATATGTAAATATGTATGTATGTAGGGTAGCACAGATTAGAGCCTCCGTTTCCGGTTTTAAATCCCTTTTAGTCATCCATAGCCATCATTTTTCTCTGTCTTATCTTCAACATCTCTATGATATTGTCCATGCATTCTTTTCAGTTTCATTCATTCTCAAGTGTTTGTACAGTGCTTTATCTTTGCAATCTTCCATCCTACACAAGCCTGACCTCTTTACTTCCAATAATAGCTGTTCTGAGTCATTTTTATATACCATGCTATGTTGTTTTCTTCTACTTTAATGCTATGTTCACATCCAATCAGTCCTCTTCCCCTCTTTTTCTTGATACAAACAGTTTGTCTGTGTCACTTTTTGAGTGGAGTATCCCATATCTAGTCAGCAACTTCCTTGTCTTTCTGTCTACACCGTTTAGTTCGTCTATTGCTCCATATCTAAGGAGTGAAACCACCCAGGTATTGATAGCTTCAATCTTATTCCGTCCGTTTAATTTCGACTTAAGGATCAGTCTCAGTTTGCGCAAGTACTCTACCTTAAATTTTTCTGTCATTTTTTTTCAGCATCAATTTATCCATTTCCAAAATCTACGAGTACTTATAGCCCGTCTCTTCTATTTGCTTCATAACCTCCCCCGACGGTATCGCTAACCCGTCCATACATTTAATTTTGCCTCTCTTCAAGACTAACATACCACATTTTTTCAGTCCGAACTCCATTCTGATATCAGCACTGAAATAATTATGATTATCATTATTATTATTATTATTATTATTATTATTATTATTATTATTATTATTATTATTATTATTATTATTATTATTATCATCATCATCATCATCATCATCATTATAATTATTATTCAGTGGTCTTATTTTTATCACGTGCTTTCTCTGCACTACCAACCGCAGCCCTGTGTAACTTGAGTATGTGCTCTGGTTTGTTATGGTGTTCTTATTTTCAATGTATTGAATGTGCTTTGTATAATAAAATACAAAGAGTCTAATGCAAATGGAAGAGTGTAAAGCCATAATCACCACCGCCATTTACATTAAACTTTTTGTATTTTATATTTTTTGTCAACCACTTCCTGACCACAATATAAACACACACGCTTCCCCCAATTTACATTAGATTCATTGTATTTTTTTCTTATCAACCACTTCTTGATCACAAGTATTCTCATTTCACCAACGTGTGTGAACTACTAGCAACACACCGTGATAACACCAGCTTCTAACTTGGAGCGAAATGTAAATCTTATGACTTTTGAAGCATATTACGTCACCTGATGAGGATCTCTGCACTGTGAGATGCATCTGATGTCATTACATCTTTCCCCACCTACAAGGGAACAGTGCAGAAGGCAGCCGAAACGATTGATGTGCTAAATAAAGCTTCTAGTTACACAATTCTCCGTTTTGATGACGCCGGCCTTCTTCGTATGTTTCAACAAAGGCTCCACGGCATTTTTATATACCACACTAAGCTGTTTTCCTCTGCTTCGATACGATCCTGGTTACTGATCAATTCTCTCTCATCCTTTCTTCCGGACAAGTACAGCCTATTGGTGTCACTTTTAGGATGCAAGGCTCCGTGTACTGTCAACATTTTTCTTGTTTTTGAATACAATTTCATCACTTCTCTCTTTCGCTATTTTATAATTCCAGCTTCGTACCGAAGTGACGCTATCACCCACGTATTAAGTGCTTGGATTTTATTCCATCCGGTCAATTTTGAGCGCAACACCAACCTTAGTCTTCGGAAATATTCCATCCTCAGTTGCTCCTTCATTTCCTTCTCCATTATCTCGTTGAACTCTATTATGCCAAGGTATTTATAGCTTTTGTTGTTGTTGTTGTTGTTGTTGTTGAGTGAGAGAGCAGTGCATGCCATCAAAGTGACACTGGGGTACAAATATACAAAGTATACCCATTATGACAACCCGTCTGATAAGGGTGCACCAGGCACATGCATCACAAACATATGTGTGTGACATGGTGATCAAGATAAACAGCGCAGGACCTTGCAGGTAGGGTCCAGCTAAAATTTTATTCAGGTCGGGTAGCCAATCCTGTTCAAAAGATCCCTGAATAAGGGTTATTTAAGGATGTTAAACGAAACACCCATGTTTCCAGCGGTGAATTATTCAAACCCTAAAAAATTCCTCTCAACACATGGCTATGATGCCCTCCGACTACTTCCACACGTATCTTCAGTCAGCAAGGGACATGCTCAAATTGTTATGGTCAAACAATTGATAAGGAAATCTGTGGTATTGAGCAGAATATTTGCTGTAGCCCATCTTTTTATACCAATACAAAACACATACACGATAACACCTCCAATCAGTTAAGATCAGAACCATTGTGAGCTAGTGCCTGGTACTGCATCAGGGCATTTATCATCATCATCATCATCATCATCATCATCATCATCATCATCATCATCATCATCATTATTATTATTATTATTGTTATTTAGGAGAAGTTACAGAGTGACTCAAGGGCCGAGAGTTTCGTGCGTTAGCACTTATCACATTTATGTATGCGTATACATAGGGACTGATGCATGCATGCATGCATGCATGCATACATGAATGGATGCATGCATGAATGGATGGGTAAATGGATGGATGGAGAGACAGAGGGAGGGAGGGAGGGATGAGTATTAATGTTTGTTTTGTATCTGTATATTATTATCCTCCCTATCTCTCACTCTGGTCTCAATTAAAATCTGTTGTCCTGCTATGCGCATGACAACAGTTTTAATATTTGTTCACAGCGACAAGGTCATCACCTTTTTCCTGGACGTTCAACATGGCTGTCTTTAATGCACTTTTAAGCTAAAAATTCTAATGATGTTCTTATCTGATCGCAAATATGGCGACTGAAAACGCTTAAAACATTAATATATTCTCTTCTCTACTTTCACTTTAATGTTTTCTCATTTCTGTTTATTCGTATCCTTATCCTCTTATGTATTAGTTTTACTTGTTTATCTATTTAATTCTTTGTCTATTTATTTATTTCTTTGTTGTTTCGTTTCGAATATTTATTTATTTGTTTCTTTTCTTTTCTTTTCCACCATTCAGGTCCCCCATTGTCATTACTATCTTTTAAATAATATTGGTCATTCTGAAATTCTTATATGTAAAACAGTCACACAGATGGCGAATGATTTGTCCTAATCAAAAACAAAAAAAAAGCCTTCACATATTATTGTTGTTGTTGTTGTTGTTGTTG
The DNA here is from genome assembly GCF_001194135.2 of Octopus bimaculoides. Classification (NCBI taxonomy): domain Eukaryota; kingdom Metazoa; phylum Mollusca; class Cephalopoda; order Octopoda; family Octopodidae; genus Octopus; species Octopus bimaculoides. Next base: position 33,451,851 of record NC_068994.1, on the reverse strand, counting down.
TTGTTGTTATTAAAATTGCTGCTCAGAGCTGTGATAGAACGATAAATCCGCGGTTAATTGCGTCTTCGACGTTGTCCAACATTTAGTTTCCTTCTTGTTGCCAATTGGGAGTCTGCTTCAATTATGTGACAAAAACAAAATGAATGCTACAATCCAGCACAATATCGGTGATGGCGGCGGCGGCGGCGGCAGTCGTTGTCGTGATCGCCGTCGTCGTCATCGTGGTGGTAGAGGCAGCGGCTGCGGCGGAATGCAGAGAAATTAATGTATGCATTAGAAAGACAAAAAGCTTGAACAGAACATCAGAGCAACCTTACCTTATTTTTACCTTCACCTCGTTTTTCCTCTTAATTCCTAATTAATCAACAGGTTTCTTAAACAAACGAAGAACGTCTCTCCGCTGTCACATGTTGTCGAAGTAATAGCAGCCAAAACATATCTCTCTTAAATCATATCCGACAGTTTCAAAAGAAAAGAAAAATTAAAAGCAGGACTTTTACTCAGTTATATCGATCCCGTTATTTAGTGTAGTATTTAGTTTATCATTCCTTATTTATCGAATCATTCTCCTGTCTCTGCTAATCCACCGCTCTTAATAAATATAATACATATTAATATTTTATTTCGTCTTGTTATGAAATAGGATGGGGAGTAAGATAATTACAAACGAATTTAACAAAGGAATAATTCTGCATCGTCGTAATGACGCGATTGCACCAGATATTAGAATCCTTATCGGTTGTCATCTAATTTAACCACGTTCCTTCGCTAATTTTTACGCAGCTTTCCTTCTTTAGTTCTAGTCTATAGGTTAATGAAATCAGAGACGAAAACAAAGGTTGACAAGTGTGTTTCCAATGATATTGACAGCTAGAAGAGTGTTTTTTACTCGTTTGAGACATTGTGTTGCGGCCTTGCTAGAGCATACACTTTCAAGTGTTTTATCCAGGAATTTCTCTGGGCAGTATAAACACAGTCTCATAGTCGGATCAGTCGGCGACTAAATCTCCTCTCCGCTCTCGTTTAGAGGATAGGAAGACTCTCTGGCATACATAAGATGAAACCTGTCGAAGAATATGGGCCAACGGACAAAACATCGTGTCTCCTTCTTTTATTAATCTTCTATTTGTTTCAGTCTTTGGTCTGATGACATGCCGAGGCAGCTCGCTGAAAGATTTAAGTCGAACAAATTGATCTCTGTACATACGTTATTTTAAAATCCCTATACTTACTCTATCGTGGAGGCGCAATGGTCCAGTGGTTAGGGCAGCGGACTCGCGGTCGTAGGATCGCAGTTTCGATTCCCAGACCGGGCGTTGTGAGTGTTTGATTATTGAGCGAAAACACCTAAAGCTCCACGAGGTTCCGGCAGGGGATGGTGGCGAACCCTGCTGTACTCTTTCACCGCAACTTTCTCTCACTCTTACTTCCTGTTTCTGTTGTACCTGTATTTCAAAGGGCCAGCCTTGTCACACTCAGTGTCACGCTGAATCTCCCCCCGAGGACTACGTTAAGGGTACACGTGTCTGTGGACTGCTCAGCCACTTGCACGTTAATTTCACAAGCAGGCTGTTCCGTTGATCAGATCAACTGGAATCCTCGTCGTCGTAACCGACGGAGTGCCAACTCTATCACATTCTTTTGCCGAACCGTTTACGGAGCTAAAACAAATCAATACCAGTTATTAAGCGTTGGGGTGACAATCACAATCACAATCACAAAGACTCAAGAACACACCCGCATACGCACAAATTCACACACACACATATATGTATCTATGTATATATATCATCATCATCATCATCGTTTAACGTCCGCTTTCCATGCTAGCATGGGTTGGACGATTTGACTGAGGACTGGTGGAACCCGAAGGCTACACCAGGCTCCAATCTGATTTGGCAGAGTTTCTACAGCTGGATGCCCTTCCTAACACCAACCACTCCGAGAGTGTAGTAGGTGCTTTTACGTGTCACCGGCACGAAGGCCAGTCAGGCGATACTGGCAACGGCCACGCTCAAAATGGTGTATTTTATGTGCCACCACACAAGAGCCAGTCCAGGGGCACTGGCAACGATCTCGCTCGAAAAAGACGCTGGGCACAGGTGCCATCACGATTTCGTTTGCCTCAACAGGTCTTCGTAAGCTGAGTTTCGTGTCCAATGAAGGAGACGACGTTGGCATGGGTGCCAGTCGTCGAATTTAGTTCGATTTCGATTTCACTTGCCTCAACAGGTCTTCGCAAGCGGAGTTTAGTGTCCAATGAAGGAAAGGTACGCATAAGTGGGCTGGCTACACTCCTGGCAAAGGCCTTAGATTTAGGTCTCACTTGGCTTGCCGGGTCTTCTCACGCACAGCATATTTCCAAAGGTCTCGGTCAGAAGTCATCGCCTCGGGGAGGCCCAATGTTCGAAGGTCTTGCCCCACCACCTCATCCCAGGTATTCCTGGACCTACCTCTTCCACAGGTTCCTTCCACTGCTAGGGTGTGGCACTTTTTCACACAGCTATCCTCGTCCATTCACGCCACATGACCATACCAACGCAATCGTCTCTCTTGCACACCACAACTGATGCTTCTTAGGTTCAACTTTTCTCTCAAGGTACTTACACTCTGTCTAGTATGCACACTGACATTACACATCGATCGGAGCATACTGGCTTCATTCCTTGCGAGCCTACATACATACATACATACATACATACATACATACATACATACATACATACATGCATGCATACATACATGCACACACACACACACACAAACACACACACACACACACACACACACACACACACATATACACATACATAGTTATTACCTGAAACGTCTGGTTATTAACTGAGTTTCATGTTGTCGGCTATTCAAATAACGAATGAGATGAAGTATGCATATCGGCAAATATATTCGAAAGCATCGAAACATGGACATTTATTGAAATTTGATTTGTTACCAATCATCCGTTGAACATGTGATATATTCATATATTTACATGCAAAATGTGCGATATATTCATATCTCTAGTATCATATGTGTAAATCACACAATGTCAAGAAAGTTTGCTATTGCTAATGACATTTTAGGGCTGATGAATCAATGCTTTTGAAGAGTTTTTTTTTTCGGTATATTGTCATCTTTAAAGGGGCGGCAATTCCATCATATATAGAAATATATTATTGCGCTAGTTTTTATATGAGAATTTCCTGATAAATATTGATGGAAGTGACGCAAGAATTCACCAATTGTGGTCATTTTCTTAAAATTGATGAATTTTGTAATTGGGTTCTATATTACTCAATGAGACAAATATCACGCCCTGCACTAAAAACAAGTACCTTACTTGCTTCTGTGCGTTACACATACAAAACTTAAGGCATAAAGATATGATGAGTTAGTGTATGTGGATAGGGAACATATCACGTGTTCTTCGTAAGATAATTAAATGTATAAATGTTATGACACAACGTCTTGTGATTTTTCTCGCAGTCAATGAAATTTGGATTACTGATAATATTTCAGGATGCTTTTTCAAATATTTTGGCTGAAATATTTTTACACCGCTTTTCCTTTCTGATTGCTTGAATACTCATAGTAACGACTACAGAACCTTCAGATTCTAATAACAAACTCTGCCTCTTATATTGAGTACTTTTCCGTTGGTAAACGCAATATTTCACCAATACACAGACATAAGCAAACACATGTTTTCCGTATATACTGACTCATCATTATATTATATTTAAAGCCTTTTCCTATTCATAATTTGTTGTTGCTGCTCTGTATCATCAAATTATGCATTATATGATCTCTATCATTAGACATAAATAGCGTAAATGAATAGAAAATGTGATGCCAAATATGCACAGGTGAAAAATACCACGTTTAGTAAAACCCACGGTATTTCTATCTGCTGGCAACTACATAGACACATAAATGTATTAGAGAAAACGTGGTACACGCTACTAAGTCATACACTTTTACGAGCTTTATGTGATTTAGTGAGAGAGTGAGTAAACGTGTGTGTGGTGGGATTGAATATGCATGTACGCACACGTGGGTGTGATTATATATGTATGAAAATATGTATGCATATATATTTACGTTTATTTTCTTTTTCAGATTCACCCATAAATGATGTCATATAATTTGCTAATCGTTTTACAATTACCGGAAGATATGAAATAAAAACTATGATGCTGTCTGCATGTCTTATACTGATGTTTCTGGAAATTACTCAGTGTGCAAACCTGGTCTACCAGGTGAGGGAAGGACAAAAACCGTTCACTCTTGTCGGGGACATAGCAGCCGATATTCAGTTTATGAACACCGTTCAGACGTGGAACAGTAAAAACTTGATTACATTCAAGCAATTACAAGACAGCGAAAACCTTGACCACAAGAAACTCTTCAATGTTTCAAAGTCTGGCAAAATCTATACAACTGAGACACTGGACGCAGAAACGTTGTGTAAGTACAACACGGAGTGTTTTCAAATCGTAGAAGTAGCCGTCCGGAAAAAACAATCTTTTATAAAAATATTGGAAGTGAAAATTATCATAATTGACATCAATGATAATTCGCCAGAGTTTCCTTTCAGAAAAGTTCGTCTTGAGTTCTATGAAACTGATGGTAAAAACACAACAAAATCCATACCAAATGCCTTCGATAGAGATGTTGGATTGTTAAATTCAAAAATCGTTTACCATCTGAAGAAGCATATGGATGAACCTTTCTCATTGTCCACTTCAAAGAGAGTCGTTGGAAATTCGAAACTTGTAATTATCTTACAAGGAAAACTAGACAGAGAAATGAAGGATTCTTATAGTCTTCAGATTATTGCTAAAGATAGTGGCACTCCGTCGAAACAAGATGTCCTAAACGTTGAAATAACAGTAACCGATGAAAACGATAATGCTCCAGTGTTTTCTCAAAATATTTACAATGTTTCAGTCAATAAAGCTCATCAAATTGGAAAACCAGCTGTCATTCTATCTACCAAAGATCTCGATCTGGATAAAAACGCCAAGGTGACCTACCATTTTGATTCTAAAACTTCGGTTGCTGTTAAGAACTTTTTCAAACTAAATTCAGAGACGGGAGAGATTTTCTTGAGCAAAAATTTTCCTTTGGACAAAAGACAGACATACAAGCTTTTCATAGACGCGACGGACTCAGGCAATCCACCGTTGAGCTCTACAGCAATCGTATTGATAAATGTGCTGAATCAGCAGAACAATGCTCCTGTCATTGATGTAAACTTTGTTTCCGATTCCAAAGGAACAATGTTGACTATATCCGAAGGCATAGAAGTCGGTAGCTTTATAGCTTATATAAAAGTGACGGATAAAGACGCAGGGAGAAATGGTGAAGTGACATGCAGCCTTCGTCATGATAAACTTCAGCTAAAAAGTTTAGGTCGCGGCAAATTTAAAGTTGTCGTCAAAAGTCCTGTCGACAGGGAAACTGAAAAACGTATTGATATCAACATCAGTTGCCGAGATAATGGCACCCCTTCGCTGATGACTGAGAGAAAATTTACCATTGAAGTTAATGATGTCAATGACGTTAAGCCACAATTTACTAAAACTATATTTAGATTTTTAACTTATGAAAATGAAGAACCTAACTTCCCTGTCGGATTCATCAACGCTACAGATCCCGATTTGGGACCGGGAGGTCAACTATCCTATTCTCTATTAACCAAAATGAAAGACGCTTTGCCCTTTGAAATTTCTAATTATGGATTCATCTCCACAACCAAATCGCTGGACAGAGAGAAACAAGATCTGTATAAGTTTAAAGTTTTAGTCAAAGATAACGGTACGCCATCCCTTAACAATACAGCTAATGTTGTTGTTGAGGTTATGGACGAGAATGATAATGCCCCATATTTTACCTTTCCTAGTGTTAATCCTTTTAAACTTAGCGTCCAGTACAATCCAGAAAGTCCATCCGATATCACCATTCTGAAAGCAATGGATAAAGACATTCGAGAAAATGCCTTCCTTCGCTACGAGATTCTTGGCGGAAACGAGAATCGCCTTTTCACCCTTACTCCTTACACTGGTGTCTTATTTTTCTCCCGTTCCATTAAACCAAAAGACTCTAATCTCTATAGGCTTTTAATAGCCGTTAAGGATAGCGGTGCTGTGGTGCTTTCGGCCACGACTACCCTCTCTTTGAGACTAACCGCTACCAATAAAACAATGGGGAAGACTAGTAACACAAACACTATCAGTGATAGTGAAATCAGTATTAAACTTGGTGTCATTATTGTAGTAGCTGCTGTGACGATTTCGTTGACAATTATTGTGTCGATAGCTATGTGTATGGTACAAAATAACCCCCAAAGGAATATCTACTACAACAGATCAGCTAGTGCGAATAACACGATTTGGGGACACACCACGAAAGCTGAGTGTTTTTGCGACCAAATTCCATCACATTACGATTCTCCGAGCACTAAAACCACCATTGTACCTCGGAACGACAGCTATCACTTGATGAAGTTCCGAAGGGAACCATGTTCAAGGTATCTGACAAATAGTTATAACAGAAAAGATCTCTCAGGGTTTCCATGTCAAGCCACAACAGAGGTAAGTACTGCAGATTTAGAACTTCAACTTGGCATGCAACACATTTGACATAATTATACTCCAACAGAAAATAGTATCACGACTTTAATACAGCAATTCGTGTGAGAACAATAGCGTGTACTAAAACAGAAATAAGTTCCACATATTAGTATTACAACAGTTATACGTGTTTTAACCTTAGCACTACAATTTAATGCTATAAAGGATAAATACTACAGCTTATTTGTATAACAATTTATTTATATGTATTTCAACCTACTTGAGTCACAATTTACTGAATAAATAATATAAATCTATATCTGCACATTAATTTTTAGAAAACGTTGCTTATTCATTATTTTGTAGTATATAAGTTTTACTAAAACAAAAATTGGTATTAAAGTCTACATTCTTAAGAAGATTATTAAGAATTCGAAATTTAAAATTTTTTTTTTTTTTTCTTATCAAAATGTAGTTTACAAATTTCTTTTAAAATTAAAGATTTCAGCTACAGAAAACTAATTTTAATTCACTGCGAGATACCGTTTTTAATTTGAGATATTCAACGTTCACTTCATGACGCAAAAAATATTTCTCCAAATTCTAAGTTTAATCCAGTGTCAACCAAATTATGTTGATTCCTGTACCTTTCCTTATTTGTTTGGTGTTGGTTTGTTTATGTTCCCATAATTTAACGGTTCAGCAAAGGGACCAACAGACTAAAAGAAATAAGTACGACTAAACCCCTGCAAGTCAAGTCCGCAGTGCAATGGCTGCAACAAGTAAGAGATAAAGACATATATCACGAGGCTCTTCTACGATTCCATCAAGGAGTTCAGAGCCCAAGGTCAAGCATAAGATTACATTATCTCATGTGTTTACGTTCCTTAGTTAAGAAGCTTGTGCGTTATTTGCGGAAGATTAACTGCTATTTCAAACAGATCTGGCGGCGAGTACATATAGGCACCCTCGTTGGATCTTGTTAAAGCAATGAATAGAAGGTTTCAGATCTTTTTTAAAACGGGGGCCACATTTTTCATTAATGTTTTACGTAGTGTTTTTTGGTACCGAAAGACTTTCAAACTTCGTATACTTATCTATTTTGTGTTATAGAACAGAAAAATATTTTTGTATTCGAATTTATTTCATGTAAAAAATTGTCTTATTTCGATAATTTCAACCAATCACTGACAAGTATTCAGTTGTTTACATTTACTCCTTTGGCTGATTAAGCCGTAGCTTCGTTTTATTTGCTTTTTTCATTTTAAATTTGCTTTTTCATTTTCTTTTTTTTTCTTCGTTTTCTTCGCTTTTTTCTTTTTAAATTTGCTGTTTTACCCTAACCCTAACCCTAACCCTAACCCTATCACCGATAGAATTGTTTCAGAATCGTTTGTTTATGTAGTCGGCACTTAATGTATATCGGCTGAATGGACGTCAGTGATTGGTTGAAATTACAGAAATACGACAACTTTAACATGGAATAACTTAGGGATTTCTTTTTTTTTTTAAGAAGACTAAGAGAAAAAGATGTTTTATATGACACATTCTACCAGTGTTCCAAGTTTCAAAGTGTTTCGTTAATGAAAAATGTGGCCCCCGTTTTAAAAAAGATCCAAGGTTTCTTCCTGCGATCATCGTTATCAACATGAACACCTAGACATTATTGTCTCTTGTCCTGGGGGCTCATAGGGTCAGTTACATGACTAAGATCAAAATATCCACTCTGATCAGGGCGCCAGTCTGTCACAGGGTTTCTCCTTCATAGTTTAGTGGACTGAACCAGCGTGAAAACAAGTGGCTTGCTCAAAAACACAACGCACCGCCCAGTCCGGCAATCGAAATCCCGTTCGTCCGATCGTGAGTGCATCACCCTAACCAGTAGCCCCACTAGCGTGCCTTCACTGCTTCCGATGATGTTCCATCAAAGATACCTTTAACCATTTTTCTTTTTGTCTTTCTACAGGTATGTTCCCAAAACGATCACGGGTCCGATAAAGAAGCTGCGATATGTGCTCCGTACAGTGAGTTGTCTCTCATGTACCACACTGATGAAGAACAGGGATTTGGTACCGGAGACATTGCACATTATGAAGAGCTACCAGGCAAGATATTTATATATATTCAATTAACTATTTATTTACTTTTTTATTTCACCTAATTTTTGATGAACCTATAGTATCGTTTAACAGGGTTTCCATGGGCGCCAATCACAGTCTTCACTGTAGTTCGGATAACGAGAATAAGAAGGATGAACCTTCGTAACTTGTTACAGAGTAAATATGTCAGATTTTGTCACCGGTGTTTATAGCCTACAGCAGTGATTCCCAATGTGGAGCCTGTGAAAATTGTAATGGAACATTGTGCCATAGTCGCCAGGCACAGGGTTCACTTTTGCTTTGTACTCAGTACTTAATAAAAGAGGTACCACTAGATTCTTTTGTATTAAATAGTTGTGAAAAATATTAAAAATGGAGTTGTTTTCTCCAACCGCCGGTAGGGCATACATTTTTCTGGAAAGTTGTAGTGGAGCTTGGGGGAAAATAGACTGGGAAACACTGACCTACAGCTTTACACAGCGGTAATTCATAAACATAGTTCTTATTTAACTTTTTTTGCTTTGTTTATTATCTACTTGCTCTTAAACATTCCTGGGGCGAACACTTTTGGTCAAGAGACATACAGGTCCAACACTATCTTTCCAGACACCAATGGTCTGAATCCTCTTATAATCTGCATTAATTTACCAGTAGGAAATCCAAATGCCCACAGCCGCTAAACTAGTTTACTGGTAACTTACACAGTAAAGAATTGAACACCATTGATACTATTACACAAGAACCTATATTTCATTAAAGTAAATTTAATATTTGTTTTAATTTAGAGTGTATTGGCCAAAGTGATCAAATCTGGTTCGGAAAAATCAGTTTCCTGGTTCAGGAAAATCGATGTTGTACTTTTATTAGAAATACGAGTTTGAGTTCGATTCTGGACCTTGGAGTAGTGAACTTTATTTTCATCGTTATTATCATTTGAAAAGGCATGAACGTCAAAACCTGATATTTTCTCTTCTTTGGAATCGTCTGTATTCGTCATTAAAGAATAACGTAGAACATGAAATATTGAATTTGGTTGGCTGAATCCATCATTCGAAATTGATTTTCAGTTGAGGTGTACTTGTGTCGTTTATCTAGTTAATGGTATTGAGACAGGCATTAACACCACTCCTTCATATTTCTCGCCACCTCTAAACCAAATCAAAGAATCAAGTAAATAGTGGTAGAATGTCAGAACTGGTAAAGCACCGAACTAAATAATATATCCCCCAGCGTGCTAACGATTCTGCCGACTCGCCGCCATATTGTGCATACTGATATTAAACGGTATTAGGTGTTGTGTTCCTTTATATCAAACAATGATATTTTTTCCCTTTTACTCAAGACTGGCGGGGAGGCAGGACATCTCTACAAATCAGACACGTGACACGAATATTACTAGCAGAGTGGACTCCTCTAAAACACCCGAGGAGATATAAAATGCTGACGTTGAACTGGGCTACGGATAGTGACTGTGGTGTAAGCCATTTGATAAACTGAATTCAATAAAATAAGTACCAAATGGAAATAAAACTGGAATCGATATACATCCGATTAAATCCTTTGAAGGTGGTGCTCAGTGTCAGGAACTAGTGAAAGAGTCAAAGAGTATAGCATCATAACATTCTGTGTTTGTAGTTTTGCTATTTTGCCAGAAAGGAATCGCTAGGAATGACCTTTGACCTAGATAATATTTAACAGGTCTCTATATATAAACATGGCAAACCACGTCTAATGATTACGCTAACTGCAATAACTACTACTACTACTACTACTACTACTACTACTACTACTTTCTTCTTCCACTTCTTTTCATTCTTTTTCTGTCATGCGTTCTTTTATCATTTCCTTTTCTTTTCTGTCACTTTTTCTATCTTTACCGCCTTGCTTTATATCTATTTATCTATCTATCTATCTGTCTGTCTGTCTGTCTGTCTGTCTATTTATCTATGTTTCTCTTGCTATCTATCAATCTATGTATCTGTTTATATATTTGTCTACTTGTCCTATCAATTAGTCTATTTGTCATATCTTTCTACTTACCAGTTCATCTATCTATCTATCTATCTATCTATCTATCTATCTATCTATCTATCTATCTATCTATCTATCTAGCAGTTCTCCTGTATCACTAATCTCTTAGATTACTCAAAAGACGCTTCCGTCTTGTTTCTCTATCTGCAGAGTTACATTCATATAACCATTGATAATCTATTATTGATTTATTCATTGCTTTTCAACATTCTCAATAAATCATGACCTGAGCATATATAAGTGACTCCCTTCTTCATTAACTTTGGTTCCGTGATGAAGTTCTATCTTTAGCGTTCAAATGAATGTATTATTGGCCGTATTAGAACGATGGTGACTGACAGTGATAAGCAATCTCTGACGAGTCTGTGTCGAAAGATGATTCATGTAGGTTCGATTTCCATTCTGAAATCTCTGTGCTTTAATCAAGGGGAATACTTTAAAGTAGGACACCGGCAGAATCGTTAGGCTACGGACAAAATACTTTGTAGTGTTTTATTCCCGGCTCTTTGCATTGTAATTTCGACTTCCGCCAAGAGTTTTTCCCTTACATTACTTCAAGATCGATAGAATAAAGTAACTATCTATTTATTTATCTATCTATTTAACTGCCTGTCTGCCTGTCTGTCTGTCTGTCTGTCTGTCTGTCTAATCATCTATCGATCGATCGATCCATCTACACATACATATGTATGTGTACGTACACGTATACATCATACACACATAAATATACCCTTTAAGTTCGTTTACGGGAAACGTTTTGAATATGCAGATAAAAGCTCCTATTCTATTACGCCGGCTACGACCTAATGACGCTAACTGGCAATGCCATTGCTGTGCAGTCTGTAGTATCCATGGACATCGGGTAGATCATGTTTATGCATTCATTTTTGCGGTGATATCGCATTAATGAATGTTTAACTGAGGGTTGTATATCAGTTAAACATCAATCAATGATATATTGTCCGAAGAAATGAATGCATGAACATGATCTACCCGATGTACATGGATACTACGGACTGGACTCTAATCATCCAAGAAATACGGACTATGACCATAAGAAACGTTATTTGTGGAAACGCGCGTAGTGAAGCATCAAAATATTTATAAATTCCATCCAAGGATTATTAATATTATTATTATATGAGAAATCATTATTATTATTATTATACATGAATTCATATATGTAATGTATATATAATGTGATAAATATAATGTATATGCATTTATAATGTAATAAATATATATAACGTAATAAATATGTGTGTGTGTATTTATATGTGTGTGTCTGTGTCTGTGTGTGTATTTTTCAATGTGCACAAATAACACAGAAAAAATAAATAAATAGTTATCGGAGTAGCAAAAATAAGTGCCAAGGATTTATAGCCTACTTATAAAGGTACAAATTCCAGGGTTTAGTGAAATGTTTTTGTTTGACAAAATGGTGTTATTCAAATCATTATACTTCCGACATGTGTTTCGAAGGAAACATTGGTATTATTCCTGAAGTTATAAAATGATGTAAAACAATGTAATCATCTCATCAGGGGAAAAAAAGAGAAACAAAACACATCAATAAGCCATTTTAACAAATGTGATTACCGCGTATATGATGAAGGGAACGCTGGCAAGTCATTTAAAAAAAAAAATGACTTGTCAGCGTTCCCTTCATCATATATGCGACTTTTTCAACTAGTAGATAGTAGCAGTCCTAAAATAATCATATTCTTTTAGAACTGCTGCTACCTACTACCAAGCATTCACAAGAGTAAGAAAGAGAGAGAGAGAGAGAGAGAGAGAGAGAGACAGACAGACAGACAGAAGAAATGAAAGTGTCCCTTGTATTTAAAAACTATGGAAATATTTAAAAAATAAACATTTCATTTAATGGATAATGGGTTGGTGGAAACAGATCAAATCTCTTACAATATTTTCTCCGTAATTCAAAAAAAAAAAAGG
>NC_068994.1:33437313-33438345 GCF_001194135.2 Octopus bimaculoides | reverse complement strand
AATTATATTAATCAAAGGACACAATAAAGTACCTACCTGCTAGAAATAAGAGTTAAAATCCTCATTTGGACCACCAAAAATTACACTGAAAATCACAGATACACCAGTATACGGCCGAACAAGCCGCAAAACATATCTCAAATACCTATATAGCATAAGGCTATATATTTAATGGAACAGGTATATATGTGGACTTGTTTCTGGTTTGACACAAAGTTCTTACCTTCCTCAGCACATCTTAATCCTTAGAAACATCTTCCCAGTCCGCCACGTTGGAATCTGCTGACGTCATTAATTGCTTGGCGCCAAAATATGGACAGCCTCAGTATGAAAATCAGCCGCAAAAATATTTATATAGATATTAATATTGTTATTATTATGGAAGTCAATACAAATAGTTTATAATAACAACAATATTAATATAAGTTGTTGCAGGCCTAAATCAGCGGTATATAGCTATAGAATTAAAATTACATTAATCAAGAGACACAATGAAATGTCTACCCGCTAGTAATAAGAGCTAAAACACTCATTTATACCACCAAAAATTACACTGAAAATAACAGATACAACAGTATACGGGTGAGTGAGAGTTTTAACTCTTATTTCTAGCGGGTAGACACTTCATTGTGGTGTCCTTTGATTAATATAATTTTAATTTTATAGCTATATAACGCTGATTTAGGCTTGCAACTACCTATATTAATATTGTTGTTATTATGGACTATTTTTATTGGCTTCGATAATAATAACAATATCAATATCTATACAAATATTCGATTCTCAATATTTATATATATATATATATAGCAATAAGAAAATGGAGGGGAATATGTGGTACTCATCAACTTGCAGACATTGTATTATGTCACTTTACCTGTTTATTTTTCAACTAAGAGGACCCGCACCCATTTATTGCACTTGGTAAAAAGACTAGTGTAATAATAATTGGATATGCTTCCGGCAGTATATTGGATAGATATTATCCCTTAGTGAGTTGGATTCACAACCCCTAACTTTCTTGGATTATAT
>NC_068994.1:33435235-33436445 GCF_001194135.2 Octopus bimaculoides | reverse complement strand
GCGTGATTGTGTGTGTGTGTGTGATTTAAGAGCGATTTAGCTGTTTATTTTTAGCTCAGCTCACGACCACCGGATATCTTCCTTGTTTTTTTGTTGTCACTCTGACATGTATTGATGCTTTTTTCAATATTTTGCTCCCTATAAACACATTTAATGAAATGATGATGCCCCTAAGAGTGGTCCATTGCTGGGGTTTAAGCAAAAACTTCTGATTGTCTTTATTCTAAACTCTGATTTTAAAAATATCAAAATCTGTAAAAGACTAGAACTTTTAGGATTTATGTGGGGAGAAGATTGAAAATTTACGAGGGGTTATATGGGGTACTTAAACCAGAACTCCGCACTTTCATAATACTGCTCCCTTTCTCATTTTTTTTTCCTTTCTGTTTCATCTCCTCCAGGAAGTTATTCACACCAGACCTTCCAAGTCACTCCACAGTCTTTGACCATCAGCCAGCAGACACTCCCAATCAGTCATCAATCAATTCCAGTCAGTCACCAGACGCAATCCATAAGTCAACAAACACTTCCGGTCAACCCAAACAAACTAAATGCTCTCAACTCATCTGCTAAAAGCAACAGTCCAAGAACTACAAGTACCATCGGCCGATACATCTACCACACAAATTCCAGTAACGAGCTGAATGGATTCAAAACCGGCAAGCCAGTTAGCAGAACAAATTCTTGCGCTTCTTGCCAGTCTTGGAATCTTCCAGTAAAGAACACTTTTACATCGTACACCAAACCTTTACCTGCAGTACCAAAGGATCCCTGTCTGTAAAAAGTTTCTTTTCCCTTATTCCATTTATTTATATATTTGTTATTTTCGACATTGAAGGATTTCCAGCGACGTCCAATGAATGGCCTTAGCTATTTTTTAGTAAACTTTCTTGAAGGTGTCAGTGAAAACAACAAGGATAATAATTATAATAATAACAATGTTGTTGCCGTTGTTGCTGATGATGATGATGATGATGATGATGATGATGATGATGATGATGATGATGATGATGATGATGATGATGATGATGGTGATGGTGATGATGACGACGACGATGATGATGTGAGATTTTATATTTAACTCAAAGGGAACAAAGAAATTGGTTGACAACACTAATACTAGTAGCAATAGGATATACAGACACACACATACATACACATATACACACACATATATTCATATATATATATATATATATATATATATATA
>NC_068994.1:33433612-33434651 GCF_001194135.2 Octopus bimaculoides | reverse complement strand
ATATGTGTGTGTGTGTGCGTGCGTGAGTGCTTGTGTGTACGTATGTGTGTGCGAATGTGTGTGTGTGTCTCTCTGTGCGTGTGTGTGTGTGTCTCTCTGTGCGTGTGTGTGTGTGTCTCTCTGTGCGTGTGTGTGTGTGTGTGTGTGTGTATCTGTCATTTGGCTAGTCACAGCTTTCAAAAAATAAAACAAGACTCAATGCGACAATTATAGAATATACTTATTCAGAATCTGTTATTTGCATACATACACTACTCCGAGTTTCCTCATATTTGAAACCATCTTATCAGTGAGCAGCTCATTGTAGAGATAACACTTGATGTTAAATAATAACAATTATACCTTTGCAATCAATTATTTAAAATTCGGATTCGGATGAGCAAACACACTGGCAAAAGTCTGACTAAATATTAATCTGTTAACAGGTGACCAAGTTACCAAAAGTTTTCTGAAAATAATTATCAATTACTAATTAATTGCTTTAACTGAATCGTTAACCTCCAAGGTCTCATGTCGTCAGTCGATATTCACAAATTGATTTACATATTACAAAGATTGTTGGATTTTTCTTACATGGAAAGAAATTTATGAGGAAAGAAATTTATGAACAGGATTTGGTTTTATGTACAATGTTATTAGTATAATGCAGTACTACCTGGTCTGCTGGACAAATATGTGTGTATGCACGTGTATTTGTGAATGTGTGAATGTGTGTGAATGTATGTTACATGGAAATAAATATATATGGGTTTTGCATGTACACAAATATATACATATATGTAACCCTTCGCTCTTTGTGGACTTATGGCGCATAGGCTATCGGCGAATTATCTCCCCTGTTCTCGAAGACAGGTGGCGTAGAGAACAAACAGATGTATTAGTATAACGCTCGGGAATTGAAAAAGTCTTTAACGTTTCGAGTCTACGCTCTTCCACAGAAAGGAACACAGAAAGAAACAAAGAGAGAAACAAGGAGAGAAAAATGTGTGTAGTGGTTGTGTTTATATATATATATATGTATATATATATATATATATAT
>NC_068994.1:33427633-33433207 GCF_001194135.2 Octopus bimaculoides | reverse complement strand
CACACACACACACACACACACACACACACACACACACACACACACACACACACACACACACGCTCATACTCACACATATGCGGACAAAGTGTATGCAGCACAAAATATATGTAACATGTAGCAATTCCGACACACTATGTCACAGGTATGGCATTGTCATACAACAAAATTGTCTTAATCTTCGTGTACTCAATCAGCTTTGCAGAAAATCTGGTAACATTTTCATTTCATGCTTGAGTATTTGGTGTCGTGGGGAGTATCAAGTTGTTAGAATACTAACTTCCAGGAACTTTCGCAAATGTATATAATCGTAGAGTCACCCAACCAAGGCTAGTGTAGAAATCTTTTGGGGTGCCAATATTTTTGCAGATTCATATGTGTATATGTGGATGCATGCGTGGCATGTATATACTTATCAATATATGTGTATTAATAAAAATGTGCATATATAAATATGTAATTTTTTTTACAAGAGGAAGGTGACAGTGACTCCCAAGTTTCGGACTGGTGGTCGTCATCAGACTGTACTACATTGTCAACCTTTTCTTGTAAAACTTTAATAAACATATGCTCTACTAAAAAATATTAAGTAATTCTTCAGTTTAATGTCTCATTGGTTTTATAACTTGACATAAAAGCAAATTCGTATATGTGTATGTGTGTTTGTGTGCGTATGTATATGTATATGTATATATATATATATATATACATATATATATGTATATGTATATATGTATATGAATATGTATATATATATATGTGTATATATATATATATATATGTATATATTCAAATATAAATACGCAACACGTGTGTGTGTGTAAATGTATGACTGTGGTTGTGTAAGTGTGGGTGTGCCTGTATGTATATGCATGAGGGATAGCATGTGTGCATGTATATATATATATATATATATATATATATATATATATATATATATATATATATATATATTGTCATATTTGTTACAGTTGACATTTGTAAAAACAGTTTGTTCGTGTTTGTGATTAAACTTCCAAAATATTCTCATTACTCTATTCAATATTCTAGAATTTACCGATTGTTAATAAATGTGTTTATTATTTTTCATTAAAGCCTATATCATTATTATTGTTATTATTATGTTTTACCTCCGTTTTAATTCATACAAGCAGCACCAAAGTCTTGACTAAGGACATCAACGGACGAAGTTTTTCGAGACGTAAGTTGTTGAGGTGCCATACACTTGAAAACAAAACCCCCCCAGATCTTTATGATATGTAAATAGAAGAAATCTCTATAAAATTTACAATAAAACTGAATATTTTATTTACATGGAGAGGAATTTACGTAAAATACATGCTGATATTTTTTTTTAATCATTATTGATTGTTATTGTTGTTATTATTAACACAGCACCTTCTTTTGCGGTGGGAGGGGGGCGGACCTTACTATCAGTGGACTAAGGTAACACTCTTCATTCAGATTACATGGACTTTGTGGAGGACTCGTACAGTTCCGATCAATGCTATTTTCTGTTGATACTTTATCTACATATTTACTCCATGTTTTCAATCCAGTTTGTGAGCGTGGTACTAATAGTTTTAACTGTTACGAGGCTCACTTCTCCTCAGTTATAACATCGATGCTCACCTTTCCTCCCTCACTACAGACTTTGTTTTTGTTTTGTTTTCTCTGGGCTTTTTTTTTAATCTCTCACTGAAAATCACCTGCCCTGCCCTGCTAGAATCGTTTGCGCGCTGGATGAAATGCTTAGCGGTATTTCTCCCGTCTCTACCTTCTGAGTTCATATTCCGTCGAGGTTGACTTTGTCTTTCATCCTTTCGGGGTCAATAAATTAAGTACCAGTGATACACGGAGGTCGGTGTAATCGACTAGTCCCCTGCCCACAAATTTCAGGCCTTGTGCTTTTGGTAGAAAGGATTATTATTATTATTATTATTATTATTATTATTATTATTAGTAGTAGTAGTAGTAGTAGTAGTAGTAGTAGTAGTGGTAGTATCATCATCATCATCATCATTATTATTATTATTACCATTATCAATATTATCATCATCGTCGTCACCGTCGTCCTTTATTTACCTTCTCATAGTTTATCTATGTCTACGTCATGTCTCAGCTCCAAACTGCACCTTACAGACGCAACACTTTTCTCAGCACATGGGCAGTCTTCCAGGCTCTCATAATGTTCTTTGAAATAAATAAATCAAACTTTTCGCTGCCCTGGCTATCTCCAGGCATTTCAGAATCCACGAATGAGGAACCATATCATATGCCTTCTTACTAGTCAATCTAAGCCATCGATAGGCTTGTCAACCTTCTTCGGAAGTTCTTTAGAATTTCTTAGTCAAACAGCAATTGATCTTTTGTTCTTCTTGTTTCCTTCTTACAGCCTTTCTGTTCGTTCGCCAGCAGTTCATTTCTTTCCAGATGGTCGTACTATTTCTTTCCTATTATTCCATTAAGAAACTTCCACATCATAGGTAAACATGCGATCGGACGATAGTTATTAGCCATGGCACCCTCGGCTGGGTTCTTCTGAATTAAGACAGTTCTTCCTTTAAACACTCATTCTGATACAATTCCTTGATGTACACAGCCTTGCAGGAATTGCTGTAGTTTAGGATGTAAATTCGTCCAAACCTTGAACCAAAAACCCTGAACTAGATTTGGGCCAGCTGTCTTCCAATTTCTCATCTTACTAACTACGGCTTGAATATCTTCCGTAATTATAAGTCCTCCTGTATCTCCATGTCTTTTAATTTTTCTTCTGCTTCATGGTGCCAGGTTGCCCTTTTGTTGTGGTTGACATTTTCTTATCAGATCCTGCTCCAAAGCGAAGTTGCTTCTTTGGAATCAGATAACTCTGTTTCTTACTCATCTTCTCCCTCAAGAGTCTCGAACAGCACCCTTTTCGAATTACCTCATTTGGGATATGCCCTCGCAATGATATTCTCAACATAGATCTTTCCATGGCCCTCTTTCATCTTCGTATTGCCCACGTCTTACTTGCGTAAGAGAGCGCAGGTTAGACAAAGATATTGAAGAGACCGGCACGTAGTGTTCTGTTCAGCTTTGCTTTGAGTACATCATATATTTGAGCACCTTGAATTCGATTCCCGGAGGCACGTAGTGTCCTTGAGCAAGACGCTTTATTTCACGTTGCTTCAATCTCCTCAGCAGGCAAAATTTAGTTGTACTTGTATTTCAGAGGGCAGCCATGTCATATCCTGTATCACGTTGAGAACAAACTACGTCATAGATAAGCGTTTTTGTGGAGAGCTCAGCCACTTGCACTTTAACTCCACGAGCAGGCTGTTTCGTTGATCGGACGAACTGGAACAATACACCATTGTCGTAACCGACGGAGATCCAGTTTTTTTATTTTAATTTTTTTTTTACAATTTTGAGCACACCATATATTCGTTACAATCTATATAATATCCATTTGCTTGAAATCAGAGATGTTATTGTTTAAATGTAAAACATATATTGATTATTTGATTTTGTTTATTTTTTATTTTTTTAATTTTGTATTTTATATCAGACAGGCTATATTTCATGATAATTATGTTTTTATGTTATGTTATGAAGGAAATAACGAAAGCCTAAAATAATATGTGCCGAGATAATGTTTCTTAAAGTTCAGGAACAACAAATTACTGAGAAATAAATAAAACAGTACACTAACTTGCACATACACACATACATGCACATAATATGCATGTACACAGACGTAGATACACACGTGTGAATAATTGAATATAGAAGTGTACGTCTGTATATATATATATATGTGTGTGTGTGTGTGTGTGTGTGTGTGTGTGTGTGTGTGTGTGTGTAGTTATATACGTGTGTGTGAGTGCGTATGTATACATACTCATACATACACACGCATACAAACACACACACATGTATGTATGTAAGTAACTACATGTAGACATATTCAATTATGTATGTGTGCATATGTATGAGGCATGTGAGCACATGTTTGGGTGTATCCACGTGTGTGTGTGTGTGTGTGTGCGTGTGTGTGTGTGTGTGGGGGGGGGGGTGAGTGTGTGTGTGTTTATATACGTTTCTATTTTGTTCTTCAGAATCATTTACCATCCAACAGAGAAGAAGGACTTTCTCAACACTCTTCTCTTACTCTTCTATAATTTCATGATGTTTTATAGAATCAACAACAGTAACAGCAGCCGTAATTTATCTTCCAACACAATTCATTTGTTTATATATTCTTTTCTACTCTAAGCACAAGGCCCGACATTTGGGGGAAGGGGGCCAGTCGATTAGATCGACCCAGTACGCAACTGGTACTTAATTTATCGACCCCGAAAGGATGAAAGGCAAAGTCGACCTCGGCGGAATTTGAACTCAGAACGTAAAGACAGACGAGATATCGCGAAGCATTTCGACTGGCGTGCTAACGTTTCTTATTTTTTTATTGCCCACAAGGGGCTACACACAGAGAGGACAAACAAGGACAGACAAACGGATTAGGTCGATTATATCGACACCAGTGCGTAACTGGTACTTATTTAATCGACTCCGAAAGGATGAAAGGTAGTAAAGTCGACCTAGGCGGAATTTGAACTCAGAACGTAACGGCAGACGAAATACCGCGAAGCATTTCGCCCGGCGTGCTAACGTTTCTGCCAGCTCACCGCCTTCATTTGTTTATATATCGCCTTTTCAAGAGACTGTCGAAATAAACATCTGTGATTTGGTTAACAGAGACGTATCAATTACATCACCACCATCGACGACATAAACACAAGCAACAGCAACAATATCCACAACATCAACAACATAAATAACATGAGCATCATCATTAATATCAATTAACGTCTGTTTTCGGAGCTAACATAGGTTGGACAGTTCGATAGGAGTTGGATAGCCAGAGGACTGCAGTAAACTCCAATGTCTGCTCTGGCATAGTTTTTATGGCTGGATGCCCTTTCTAATGTCAAGCACTTTACACAGAGTATTGAGTACTTCTACGTAGCAGAATTGAGGGAGCGGGGTTGTGCTAGGTGATGAGACGTAGGGACAGGAGCACGGGTCTTGCTGTAGGGAGACAAATGGTTACTTCTGTTGGAAAAAAGAGATGATGGTGATGAAGATTTGTCGCGGTGGATCTTCAATTTAAAGTAAGTAAAGTAATCTAATTTTCTCGAGTCATACCGACTCACAAGGGCTGATTTTCCGGTTTCTATGGCGTATAAATTCCTCACCTGGACGGGCCGCCGGTTTGTCACAGGGTTACACATTTTTGCCAGCTGAGTGGACTGCACAACATGAAATGAAGTCTTTGCACAAGAACATAACGGGTCAACCGTGTGTGTATGTGTGCATGGGGGGTGCTTGTTCCCCCAACATCGTTTGACAACCGATGCTGGTGTGTTTACGTCCACGTAACGAAGCGCTTCGGCAAAGAAGACCGATAAAATAAGTACTAGGCTTAGAAAGAATAAGTCCTAGGATCGATTTGCTCGACTAAAAAGGCGGTGCTCCATTATGGCTGTACTCAAATGAATGAAACGAGTAAAAGAATAAAAGAATATATAT
>NC_068994.1:33425810-33426835 GCF_001194135.2 Octopus bimaculoides | reverse complement strand
TATTTATTTTAAGAAGACAAGAAAGTTGTAATTCCAATGAAGTCTACTTCGAAATGTTGAAAGAACTCCACAGAGATGAAAGATTTGGACAACAACGTCATAAGGTTCTCGAAAATATATTATTTATCCTTTTTATTTAAATTTTAGTATTTCTAGGTAATTTTAAATACTTTTCTTTTTAATTATGTGAGACGTGGAGTGCGCGCTCGCACGCGTGTGCGTGTATCAATGGTTGTGTGTGTATATCAGTTAGTAAGTGTGCGTGCGGAGGAGATATGTATGTGTGAGATTGTGTGAGAGAGTGTGTGTGAGAGTGTGCGTATGAGGGTGTGCATGTATATGTGAGTGTGTGTCTGTGTGAGAGAGAGAGAGAAAGAGAGAGTTGTGTGGCTGTGTGCATATGTGATGCAAGAAAGTATGTATATGAGTATGCGTGCGCATGTATGTATGAATGTATGCATGCATGTATGTATGTATGTATTATGTATGTATGTATTATGTATGTATATATGCATGAATGTTTGTATGTATGTGAGAGTGTGCTTATACGCGTGTAAGTATGCATGCTAGAATATATGGGAATATCTGTAAATGTATGCGCGTGCGTGTATGTGTGTGTGTAAGCGTGCGTGTGTGTATGTGTGTTGCGAGCGTGCGTGCGCCTGCACCGTTTTAATTCATGTTAGGAACGCACTAGAAAAATTCTTGAAATAATTTACTCTGTCCGTTAGAGTTCCAAGTTTTCATTTATTTCGTGGCTTCACGCCACTACCACCACTACTACCAGCCACTGCATCCCCATTCTCACCCTCTCTATCTATCTATCTATCTATCTATCTATCTATCTATCTATCTATCTATCTTCCCCCCCCCCTCTCTCTCTCTTACACCCTGACAGTATATTATGCTCCGTCACAACAGTCTTTACCATTTCAATGTCACTCTAAAATGAGCTGAAATAATTGATCAGCCATAAAAGTGTGGAACAAAAGAACCAATCAAAAGAAATATACACACACACATAC
>NC_068994.1:33423382-33425061 GCF_001194135.2 Octopus bimaculoides | reverse complement strand
ATATATACATACATATATCTATATATTTTCAACGATGAGTTCATGAACCTTGGTCGTTTTCCCTAAAACTATATATTTAGATATATATATATAAACACATACAACCATGTATACATATGTATAAATGAATACGTAGATACTGAGACGGGCAGATAAAACTGCATTTATGCATGCGAATATTTCTGAATGCTTGAATATATGTGATATTTCGTTGTAATTATGTAATTATGTATGTATGCTGTATCCCTGTAGGAAATTTTGATATTGCGTATGTGCGTGTGAACGTTGAGATGACCCATTTCTCTGCTATAATTACATGAAGACTTACATATGCTACAGTTAATGACTGTATGTTTGAGAAAGTTATACACACAGATTTGTATTTATCTATCTATCTATCTATCTATCTATCTATGCATATGTAGATATTTATGCATGCATATATATATATATATATATATATATATATATATATATATATATATATATATATATCAATATGCATATATTGATATATTTATATATACCTACATACGTAAATATCGAACAATGAGAATGAGTACTCAACACCGCATTGAAACCTTAATACATATATACATGCAAACATACATACATACACGCATAGATAGATAGATAGATAGATAGATAGATAGATAGATAGATAGATAGATAGATAGATAGATAGATAGATAGATAATTGACCAATGCGCTTCAATTTACAAGTGTTTTTTGTTTTCTTCGAAGAGCTGAAAGTTGACACATCTGCACTGTTATGCTTTTGTAAATGTCTTCTGATACAGGTTTCTATAATTGTGAATTTCTTCAGTCATATGTTCTTTGTTATCTAGTTATTACTGTTTATCTGTCTACCTGCCTATCTGCCTATCTGCCTATCTGTCATTCTGCCTATCTACCTATCAACTAATGTAATCTATGTCTGTCTGTTAATGGATGCATAAAAATTGAATAAATTTAGTATTTTTCTTGTCATCGATAGAATTAACCCGATCATATTGAATAAGGCACTATGGTTTTTTCACAATAAGGCAGGGCTTACTAGAGAAGAAATTAAAGTGATATTAGCTGCTAGGAAGTCCTTTATTAGTTTTAATGATAAAGTATGGATACGTAAGGATACACCAGATGTTTTCGATGTCCCCATGGGTAGTTCTGACTCAGCACAAATAGCTGATATGGTGGGTTCTTTTATTCTTTATGAATTGAAAGATCAATTTCCTATGATTAGGCGGGGGGTTCTATATAGGGATGACTGCCTTCTATATATTAGGAATAGCTCCAAACAACAATTACAGAGAATTAAAGGTAGATTGGCTAGATTTTTTCGTAGAATGGGGATGAATATCATTTATGAAGACGATATTTCTGTAGCAAATTTCTTGGATGTGACATTAGATATTAAAAATGAGACATATAGACAATATCATAAACCTTCAACTAACCTAAAATATATAAGTAAGTGGAGTAATCATCCTAGAAAAATTATCGATAATTTAGTTAGAAATATTTCATTAAGACTTTCTAGATTATCTGCTAATGATAAGATTTTTGATAATGAAGCTCAATTCTATAATTCGGCATTAAATAGGGCAGGATACAAAGAGAAGGTTTACTATGTTGAACCTGATCGTAACAACATTAAGACAAATAAGAATAATAGG
>NC_068994.1:33410021-33420230 GCF_001194135.2 Octopus bimaculoides | reverse complement strand
ATATATATATATATATATATATATATATACACATACATGCATATATACACACACATACACACACACGCATATACATACATATATACATACACGCATACATGAATACAGACATGCCTACATACATGCAGGCAAGTATGTGTGTATGTTCTCTTTATATCCTAAATTTAAAAGAGAAAGAGAACAAAGCTCCAACATGGCCGCAATCAAATGACTGAAACAAGTTAAAATAAAAGAATACATACACACACACATACATACATACAAACATATATACATACATACATACACACACACACACACACACACATACATACATACATACATACATATGTGCCATCATGCAAGTATGTACGGAGATTTATTTCCCATTAGTAACAAATTCCGTATCTGTAAGAAAAATGTGGTCAAGTGGCGGTCATGCCTTTCCAAACGAAGTAATGCAAGTGAATTAGCTTAAACCAGTGTTTCCCAAGTTTTATCGGGCTGCCACCCCTTAGCTCGCGGACCATATTCCTAGTACCCCACTCTGTTACTACCATACAACCAACTCCTACGAATATAACTAATTCAACCTAGTGAATTTACATCTCACCTGTGACTATGTTGTTTTTATATTTTCAATAGAATCAATGTATTTGGGACTGGAATATGAACTCAACATCAGGCGGAAAGGTACCAAGCAGTAGTCTTAGATTCAATGATCTTTAGCGAATCTCTTTGCTTAGAAAAAAGCTAGGCGACTGCACTGAAGTCAAGCTTTACTAAATATGATATTGGGAGTGCAATAAAGTACATCTTACTTGTATTTCACAGCGCGGAGTACCGGTTAGAAATGTCCTTTTGTAGCCAAAATTCCTGATATGATTTTTTTAACTTTGGCCTTAGCTCAGTCATTTTAAAGTGAATCCGAGTTTCCCTCCACTACTCCTGTTTTCTCGTGACCGATATCTAAGAATGGATTGATTACCCAGTCCTGAAATCTTTCAGATATATCTTTGTACAGCTCATCCAGATGTGAACAATACACTTGAAGATTATCTTCCGGTATTCTCTTTACCTTCTTCAATTCTGAAAGGATTGGAAGCTGGAAGAACTCACGACGACTTATGTTATCTTTAAATAACTGTAACTGTGACTGAAACGGAGAGAAGAATGGTTTTACCTTGATACGGTCAACCTCATTGCTTTGCAGTTGCAAATTTACTTCGTTGAACCTTGTGAATATATCTGCCACACATGTCAGGCTTGATATTTCCCAGTTCATCCCAACGTACAGAATTAGTCTTTCAAGAATTCAATAACAGTTTTAAAAAGGGAGTAAAAACGTTTCAGACAGTTTCCATTTGACAGCCATCGAACTTCTGTATACAACAGCAAATGTTCAAAATCGTCATTATTCTCGATGCAGATCAGTTGAAACAGTCGAGAACTGAGAGCATATACCTTGATTAGTGCTAAACGATTTGTTACGTCTGTCACTTAGGTCTTTTTCAAAAATATGTTGCCTATAAATTATACAGTGCACTGAAGAAACACCCGGTACAACATTTCTCTCTAAACTAATGAAGCCACGATGACAACCTACCATAGATGGTGACCATTCTGTTGTACAAGCTAAAATATTGGTAAGTGGGATGTCTTTCACTTTGAAAAACATCTCAATGACACGAAATATTGAATCTCCTTATGTGTTTGTTTCCAGTTCTTTTGCAAATAATAGCTCTTGAACCAGATGATCACCTTTGACAAGCCGAACATAGGCAAGAAGCAAATTTTTATCGTTTGGAATGTGGACTCATTTACTTTCAGTTTGCTGCCATTCTATCTCCTCTTCTTTGAACATAATTATCACTAAGAGGAAACGATTTAATCATTTCTTAAGGTAACTTATGTACAACTGTGCGAAAAACCTCTCTTGTTTCTTGCAGAATAAGCCCCTCTCTAATTGTATGACGCTTGCTAGATCTAGTAACCAGCAATAGGGTGTTGTATGATGCACGCAAACCATCACTAACCTGCTGTGAAATGCTAGCAAACATAGATGCGTAATCACAGAGACGTGAGTTCGAGTCTCATGGCTGGCCAGTAACGTATTTTTCTGCAATGTATGGATAATTTATCCTGATCTCGCTATTTATAGCATTATCACGCGTTTGAGAAATAAATTTATTTCTGTATCTTCTAAAAAAAAGAAACTTTGTTTGTTTACTTTCATCGTAAAGTTGAATTTAACGTTAGCGTCTTATGAAGCTAAATTTATAAGTTCTAAAATTGCAGAAGAGTTCGTTGCTGGGCAGTTTAGTTTAATGGTAAAACACTTGAATCGTATTCACAGAGATGTGAGTTCGAGTCTGATGGCTGGTCAGTAACGTATTTTTCTGCAAGATATGGGTAATTTATCCTGATCACGCTATTTATAGCATTATCACGCGTTTGAGAAATAAATTTATTTCTATATTTACAAAGATCTTCCGCTTCCGGAAGTCTTTTCGAAGTGACTGTAAATATTTCTAGTTTTTCTTTGCTTTTCCAGAGTGTATTTTTTTTCAAATGTTCAAGAAGCCGGGAAGATTTGATGGTCTCTGTTGAAAAACCTTTCTCACACATTGATTGTTCCTGGTTATTTGGTGATGGTACAAAACTATACTTATGATATTCCTCACTATATTGTCTACACTTCCTTTTAACTTGTGGTCATATTTTATTCCGAAACAAACAATTATTTCTTTGTAAAAAAAAAATCCTTGTTTTACTTAGCTGTTTATTCTTGTATTGAAAGAGCCCCACTTTCCATTCGAAAGTCAAAAGAAGTTATGTTTACATTCTAAAAATCATTTCTAGCAAATAAAATATAACATAAAAAACATGCAAGCTACCACAAAATATAACAGAAAAAATATTAAGCGTTGTGGGGCTGTTGTTAGGCCCCTTGCCAGGCTTTGATATTTCTTCAAAAAGTTGTGGGAGGCACTCTGATTCGCAATGATATTTTGGCGGAAATTCGGAATATGCATAAAGCCAGAAATTTGTTCAACCTTTTCTTCGAAATTGTATATAGATATATGTGTGGGCGCGCGCACACACACACACACACTTATATATGTGTATGCGTGTGTGTATGTGTGTGTGTATGTCTGCGTGTGTGCGGAGGGAAGGGTCTATGTGTCTGAATGTCCGTATATAAGATCTTTTCTGATTGGCTCACAATTTTTGAAACTTTAAAATCAAGTAAAAATTTTCAAATTTGGTATATTCGTGTAATTTTTCACGTGAATTGTGATTCACTTGTTTCAGAAAGAAAAAAATTACAAAAATGTTACAGAGGTTTAAAGTTTGATTATTTTTACCCAATCAGAAAATAGAATTTGGGAGCTGGCATTTTGTGCGTGATGACATTAAGACGGCAATACATTCAACGACGGAAGTTTTAATATGCTTTAATGAATAAAGTAATGTGGAATGTTGGAACAGGCATGTAAACAGTATAAAAAATGAAAAATCGTCAATGATTTTGTTTTCTTTTTTGTGAAAAATGATATTTTTTGTGGTGAATATTCAAAGAGGAAAGTTTACGATACACACTAGGAGCTTATCAAACAAATTACAATCTTTGTATGACCTGCACTACATAAATCGCAGAGATACAAATCTACCATAGAACGGTAGGTTTCACAGCCTCGTTTATTCCCTCGTTTTACAGAGGCTCATATGCTTTCCACTTGTTGCTTGTGAGTGCCATCTTTTGAGTTGATAAATTCAATGCTGAGGTTCACTGATCTACTCGATTTTCAATTTCTGCATCATATTCAAAAGTTTAGACGAGTTGTACTATACTCATACTTCTATTGAGGGTGAAAAGGTCTGGGAAAACACAGTTCAAAATTATGAAAATGAGATAAAAACAGAACAGCAACCGAAAATATCCGTTTCTCAAAAGAAAAACAAAATCACGGGTGAGGCAGACTATACTTTGGCTTGTTACAATAGAAACAGACAACAATATGTCTGTGCTTTTCAAATAACTAAAATTACTCGAAATTTTCAAAATTTAAAAGCTATTAACTTTTTTATTTATTAATTTATGACAAAAATGTATTTTCTTTTCATAATTAGCACACAAAATCACGTCGATACACAAAATTTGAAATCAATTAGAAAATAACAGAAATTGAAAAGTGTGTGCCAAACAGAAAATATCATATGATAATAATAATAATAATAATAATAATAATAATAATAATAATAATAATACCCTTCTCAGATAGGTAGTCATGATGGATATATTGGGTTTCGTATATTTTTACCCCAGTGTCACTTTGATGGTATGCGCTGCTCTCTCACTCGGCAATAATAATAATAATAATAATAATAATAATAATAATAATAATAATAATAATAATAATAATAATAAAAAAATGCTTTCTAATAGATGTATCAATACCAGCAGATGACAACGTTTCCCTAAAAGAAATGGAAAAACTTTCAAAATACAAAGACCTGGAAATAGAGATAACTCGAATGTGGAATCTAAAAACAGAAACAATTCCTATCATAGTAGGTGCCTTAGGTATAATAAAAAAATATTCAGACAAATACATAACAAAAACACCAGGACTTACAAATATATATAACATACAGAAAATTGCACTACTGGGCACTGCACACATTCTACGCACAACACTTTCAATACAGTAAACATAAGAGCACCACAGCAAGCCACAGCACATACCCAAGGCGCACAGAGCTGCGCTCGGTAGTGAAGTGAAAGCACGTTATAAAAATAAAACTACTGAACAGTAATAATAATAATAATAATAATAATAATAATAATAATAATAATAATAATAATAATAATAATAACAATAATAGTAATTTGGACAAATAGATAAGTCGATTAGTGTTAAAATGTTGAGTAGAGTACCGGCACAGTTTGAGTTATCTGTTATCATCCGCAGTCGTGGTACACTTCTGTTGGATCTACTTTAAAAATTCCACAGTTAGGGTAATAATATTAATTAACGGGAGATGGATTTATATATTAAATCTTTATTGGGTACGACATATGTTTCGACCCATTTGTCTGGCTCTCATCAGGTACATCAATAAAGATATGTCTCACTACAGATTTTTAATGTCGGCTGCCTTGTTGCTATATGTCCATGAAGTTAGGGAACGAATAGAAGCAAATAATATTAGAGAAACGCAAAAGATTCAAATATGAACGTGGAAATCTTGCGTTTGTGTTTCGATAAATGACCTAATCAGCTTTTGCTGTCATAACTGCTTAGGGGAATCAAAAGGAGAAAAGAAAACTAATTCTTAGTCAAGTACATGTACATGCAGACAGATAGACAGACAAACATACACAGATATCTAAACAAAACTGTCCGACGAACGGGAACGTGAAACTCTGAGTAACAGTTTTTGTGATATTTTTGCTGCTTTTTTATAAAGTATATATATATATATATGTATATGTATGTATATATATGTATGTATGTATGTATGTATGTATGTATAGATAGATAGATAGATAGATAGATAGATAGATAGATAGATAGATAGATAGATTCATACATACATACTAATACATACTAATACATATATATAAATACGCACATGCATAGACATATAGATAGATACATAGATCCAGACATACACACACAAACATATATAGACAGACACACAAACATTTACATACATACACTTATATATATATATATATATATATATATATATAATCATAAATATATAGGGATTGACAGTAACCTGCTTCTCCAACATACTGAGAATTCAGAAATAGCAGCCAAAGAACTACTGATTCCAAATTGTTAATTATTAATTTTATTACTAATTGACGATTCCCTGCCCTGCATATATATATATATATATATATATATATATATATATATATATATATATATACATATGGACATACACCACTTATTGACATACATACATATATATTTTCATACTCATATACACATATACACATGTATATATATATGTGTGTATGTATGTATATATATATATATATATATATATATCCCTATATATGCAAGACACAGATATTCGTACATGTATACATCCTCACACCTACATATAGCTTCCTACAGACGCGGACACCCCCCCCTCCCACACACACACACACGCACACACGTACTTACACAAGCACCTACACACAATCACGCTCCTTATATGTATATGTGTAGACTCACACAGATACACACACATATGTACTTACACACATACCCATATAAAGAATCCAGCGTTTGCGTTTAGCTTTATGCATCTCGACTTTCCTGTCCATCTATCAAGTTTGATAGTAATTATGCATAGCTGCATTGTAAAGTTAGATGTCTAAATGCATGTTATTCGCATACAGTTCTTCTTTAGTATAGGTTTCATGGTTACAGTTCATTAGGCTTTAACTGAGGAGGATTAATCTGAGTTGTAGGTCTTAGATTTGTATCAGTTAGGTGTGGTTTGGATTGTATTATGTGAACATGTGTTTAGCCGTATGTATGCACCTGGGTAATCGTTCCATAAATCTGTTTATAATGCGCTCCTTTGTTAATAATATTGAGTGACTCCTCGGAACATAGCTGGCATTTTCGGGATAGTGTCTTATAGGGACTTGCGCGTTTAATTATTGACCGGCCAGGTTGTATTTTGCCTTCTCTTCCTTGGGTCTCCAAACAAAATCAGCTAATGATGTTACATTCCGTTTATGGATTTTTCGAAAGCTGGCAATATGGTTGCGACACCGACTTTTGAAAATATCAGCCGATGCACCGATATACACGTAGGGGCCTCCTCTAGCGTTTACTGTGCACTTATACAGTACATTTCTGCTCATGCATGATCTGTCCTTGCATGAGCATAACAGGTCGGTTAAATAAATTTGTGTTGATTTACCAGGAGCGATGAATTACAGCACTCAATACAAATGTAGAATATTCTTTAAATACTATAACTGAGTGGAGGCGCAATGGCCCAGTGGTTAGGGCAGTGGACTCGCGGTCATAGGATCGTTGCTTCGATTCCCAGACCGGGCGTTGTGAGTGTTTATTGAACGAAAACACCTAAAGCTCCACGAGGCTCCGGCAGGGGGTGGTGGCGAACCCTGCTGTACTCTTCCACCACAACTTTTTCTCTCTCTTACTTCCTGTTTCTGTTGTGCCTGTAATTCAAAGGGTCAGCCTTGTCACACTGTGTCACGCTGAATATCCCCGAGTACTACGTTAAAGGTACACGTGTCAGTGGAGTACTCAGCCACTTGCACGTTAATTTCACGAGCAGGCTATTCCGTTGATCGGATCAACTGGAACCCTCGACGTCGTAAGCGATGCAGTGCCAACAACTATAACTGAATGGCTCCGATTTCCAATATCCCAAGTTACTCGTTTCTGATAATGAGCTGGTAAATAGAGCCCGGTTTTCTATTGAATATTTACCGCCTGAATAATTTTTTGAAATATGAAATGAAAGCTTGCAGGAAACGCTTATCGTTCAGTTCTTTCGTTTAGAAAATTGAGCGACACTTGCGCAAACGGCTGCTTTCAAGCTGCTGCTTTAGATTTATTTTCTGGTTCTCATGGTAATATTATTCTGAAAACGTCATAAACTTCATACAATCGAAGTTATGAAATTGCGTTGCTGTTTAAGCAATGTTTCCAAAATGATACTTTTAATTAACGTTTTGAAAAAACAATGAATGTGTAAGCGGAAGTTCGTTTTGTATGCGCCTGTGCAGACGCAGACACAAATATATACACAGAATTATATATTCATGTATACACACATACTTATATACATATACACATATGCTTAAATGCATACTCACATTTAGACACGTACACACATATTTAAAATTTATTTCAATAAAACCTATTAATTAAACATTTCCAAAACCAACCCTTTTGTTTTCTCTCTCTGAACCAGAATAAAATTCAAGGCGACTTGTATTTGCATAAAAGATGCTTAGCCGCATACATACAAGGTGTTAACCGCTCCTTTCTTCTGTTCAAACTATTAGTGCTTTGAATCACAATTCCCAGTTTTTCGCTCAAACAAAGGTCACACCGCACTTTTGATTTGAAGTTCCCGTTCCTGTAAGATTGTGCATTATCTTATTTCTTTATTGCTCACAAGGGGCTAAACATAGAGGGAACAAACAAGGACAGACAAACGGATTAAGTCGATCACATCTATCCCAGTGCATAACTGGTATTTAATTTATCGACCCCGAAAGGATAAAAGGCAAAGTCGACCTTGGCGGAATTTGAACTCAGAACGTAACGGCAGATGAAATACGGCTAAGCATTTCGCCCGGCGTGCTAACGTTTCTGCCAGCTCACCGTTCCTGTAAGGTTGTGTATTATCTACAACAGACTAGGTAATTTTTAATTCATGGTAACTTGTCTCACACAAGAGCCATATAAACCTCAACAACGCCGTCGCACATTTTCTGTCGGGCTTACAAGTGAGTGTTTATGTTTGTAATAATTGTTTTTTAATGCGTGTTCCGTTGCCTCAATATATATTTTAAGTTGATCACTACTGTTTGAGTCAATCTTTGAACTGTATACGATTGGCAAAGGGCAGACATGCAATATCCCTAACAGATCTATCCACGACAACCTCCACCTCACGTGGTACAATATATCTATATAGAGAGAATAGGTAAGGAGTCTGGCATGGATGAGGCTTTGAACAATTTGGATCAATATTGAAAGCTTTCGATAAACCCAGATTGATCAAGGCTGCACCCAAGGCTTTCGGTAGGGTCAACCATGAATACTTGACAGCTGTCCTCATAGCAGTCGGTTTTGGTCCTGTTTTTAAAGGCTTGATCGCTACAATGCACAGTGACATCTGCTCGATGGTTAAAGTAAGATATCCTCCTATAGGAATCGTTTAGCATCGAGCGTTCGGTCTGCCAAGAATGTTCACTCTCGCTTCTTCTCGATGTGCTGGCTCACGTGTCACGAGAAGTCAGTGGGTCTGCAGCTCAGTACTTGGAGAGGCAAGTCCATGTCACCCGATAGTGTCGTAGGGCGCTGAACGGACGGACTGGTTAAACTGATCGGGGTCTCGTTTGGTCCAAGTAGACAAGAACTAGGTGAGGAAAAGTAACGAGCAAGGTGGCCAGCCTTACCCAGAAACAGGGCGAGAAGTTGTCCATGAAAAGTTAGGCGGAGTTGGCGTATGCGTACATCGCACCCGTCATCTACTTACGTCTGACCGTCGTCTTTTGCCCGGCTCCATTGCTGATCAAGCTGAAGCGCATACTCTTTTGCTTTCTATGGAAGGGGCGGGTTCCGCTTCTCAGACGGCTCATTTGCTGTCAGCAGCCGCTACGAGGAGGGCTAAGCATACAGTTGACCAAGCTGTGCAGACATGGGCTGAGGCTGCGATACCTCCAACCTTTCCTTGACGGTGAGCAGATTTGGTTACCGTTTGTTAGACGGGATTCTGTAGAGCTCGTCTCATTGACGAACTGCAGTCCTGGATCAAGCATAGACCGAGGCAGAGCTCTTGGCCCCTGGAGCGTCAGTCGGGCAACGCAGTCGATGGAAGTGTCACGTTGATATTCTATAAGGGTTCAGTGGCGAGCAAGAGCGATGACGTCCTCGGTGAATCTCTGGTCGCCGGGAAAGATCATTTCGATGATCTTCATCGGAGGAGACTTTCGAGCCGGGGCCTATGGACAATATCCAGAAATCCCTTGCCTAGTAGTGCTACCGGGGTGCTCTACCAGTTCGAGACAAGCTCTAAAGGTACAGAATTGCTATCAGACGGACATATCCGAGATGTGCGCAGAGCGATAAAACCGTTCTGTATGCATTCGCCCAATACCCAGGCATTGCTGACTCGTGGCGCTTTGTTGAACAGCTGTTGTCGCGTGTAGGACGGATTCGGCTATTGGCCAAGTCTATCGTGAAGATCACCCTGCCATCTTCTTTTAGTCGGGAGTGGGTAAACAGTTTTCGTCTTTCTGATGACTGTTTTCTTTCTCTCTCTCTCTATTTCTCTCTCTCTATTTCTCTCTTTCTCTATTTCTCTCTCTCTCTCTCTCTCTCTCTCTCTTCTTCTTCTTCTTCTTCTTCTTCTTCTTCTTCTTCTCCCTCCCTCTCTCTCTCATTTTCTTCCTTACATTTTAAAAAATCTTCAATGTTTTTAACGTTTAGCCATCCTACATCCCTT
>NC_068994.1:33406741-33408792 GCF_001194135.2 Octopus bimaculoides | reverse complement strand
ATATATATATATATATATGTATGTATGTATGAATTTATGTATGTATATATACATATATACATGTATGTGCGTATATGTGTGTGTGTGTGTATGTATGTATGTATGTATGTATGTATGCATGCATGCATGTGTGTGTGAGTGTGTGTATGTATGTATATATGTACGTACGTATGTATATATGCATGTGTATATATATAACGCCACAATTACTTGATAGTCGGTTTGATGTATCCAACAACTACTTTCAACACATGTAGGCGCGTCATCATCTCAATATTCTGTTTGATGACACGTGATATCATGACGTCATCGTCATCGTCTTTATCGACAGAAAAGTTCTTTTACCAATTCTTTTTTTATTTTTCCTAACCGAGAAGTTTTCATTGAAGAACTTGAAACAAATAAGATAATTCTTAAAACAGCTTTAAAATAAATTCATAAACAGACACACAAACAAATAAATAAATGATTTTAAAAATCATTAAATTTTATCTCATTTGCATAAATTTGCATTTCCTTACAATAATACAAAGAAATAATTATAAACATAAATTTATAACTGCTCAAAAGAAATAATAAAAAATGAATTGTAGGAAAATACTAGAAAAATCGCAGGAAAGTGGAAATATCTTAATTCTAAAGAAAGTATATTGAAAATGCAGCATTGAAATATTCATAATCTTCGGCAGCATACGTAATAGGTTGGAAAACAGTTTCAACTTTATGAATGTAAGTGTTACCTATTGGCAGGATATTGGCAGAATCTTTAACGATATGTTTCTCAAACAATACAACGTTGATTTTTTCTTATATATATATAATTTAAAGGTATTATTTATCAACCATATTTTTTGTTTTTCCACTCACGACTTGCTGTCTGTCTTCTTTCTACTCTCTCGATGCCTGTCAGCGTCTCTTTAAACTTGTTACTGCAGCGACTTCGCCTCTTTGGAGCTGGCTGGCATTAGGTCACCCTTGCTCTGATTTTTTGTCACCATGTCCTGCATTTATTGAAAAAACTCCGTGGAGATGCAGGCAGAAGGCTTTCTGTGTCCTTTCCTGCTGGTCATGGCTTTGTAGTTTCCGTTGAAGCTGTCTATGTCATGTCTTACAGCCTTTATAGTGTTCACAGAGCATTGAGCAGCAGTTATCAAATCGGCATTTTGACACCCAGCGCAAATCATCATGATACAGGTAATTCTTTTACAATATTCAGATGGCTTCCAGTCCTTCAAATGACCTAACTTTTACTTAACTACAGCTTTAATCATTATACACTCCAACGCCGTTGACTGTTCACCAACACGTCAAACTGTTCCTGAAACAACAAAAAGACACATTACAAAACTTCAAATTTAGTCCGAACATCCCGTATAGAGATCTAGGATCAAAACATTCCACCTGAAAGGGAACCAGTTCGTTGCAAGATTCGAAACCAACAATTTTTGAATGGAGTGGGACAAGTCGATTACATCGACTCCAATACTTGACTGGTATTTTGTTTTATCGAATCGGAAAGGATGGAAGGCAAAGTTGGCCTCGGTGGAATTCGAACTCAGAACGTGAAAAACCAGATGAAATGCCTCCAAGGGTTTTGTCCGACTTGCAAACGATTCTGTCAGCTCACCACCATTTTTCTAACTACTAATTACTGGATATTTATCGCGCATTGTCACGAAAGGACTTTGACAAACGTAGCTGAGATATTGAATGACCGATTAATTAATCAAACACTTCATTGAATGACTAATTAATTGACTAATAATAAAAGACATGAAATAAAAACCAGCAGGGATGCTTATTACCGGCATAACGTCCCACCCACGAGATACAAAATGATTATTGTTCGATAATATAGGTGCAGGCGTAGGGGTGTGGTAAGTTTGTTTCCCAACTACATGGTTCCGGGGTCAGTCCTACTGCATGGCACCTACAAACTCGGGCTGACCAAAGCTTTGTGAGTGGATTTGGTAGGCGGAAACTGAAAGAAGTCTATCGTGTGTGTATATGTATATATGTGTATGTATATATATATATATATATATATATAT
>NC_068994.1:33405256-33406238 GCF_001194135.2 Octopus bimaculoides | reverse complement strand
AGGAGATCATATACAATAGTGGCCAAAATTAGAGTACGAAAATAAAAATTCAAGTTATTTACATTTCTACTTCATTTTTCTGAATGGAACTGCATTTATTTTAAAGTACGTTCATTATTTACAATGAACTTTGTAGGAAGTGATTAATAACTAGATAATTTATAATACAAAACAATGCTTATTTGAAAATTACAAGATGCACAAAATTAGAGAATGTATGACATCAAAATTTTGCCAGAAATTTTTTACATTCCACGACAATATATTCATAAAATGTGTACATTGCTTTATTTTTAATTAATTCAGCACAACTTCTCACATTGTTCTGACGTAATTTTATACCCTCCTTCCAGAAGTTTCTCCCACAAAATCGTAACATTCACAAGTCAGTGCTCTCTGATCTTATCGCCAAGTATCTTCCATAAGTTTTCAATGGGATTAAGGTCAGGGCTCTCTGAACTGGTCAACGCATCACAGTAATGTTTTCAACTTCAAACAGTTCCTTAACTATTTCAGCATATGTGTGTGCGTGTGTGCGTTCATGTCTTTGTGTCTGTATTTGTCTCCCCATCACCATTTGACGACTGGTATTTGTATTTTTACGTCCCCGTAACTTAACGGTTCGGCAAGAAATACCGATAGAATAAGTACCAGACTTAACAAAAGATTAGTACTGAGGTCGATTAATTCTTCAAGACGGTTCCCCAGCATGACCAGTCTGATGACAGGAACAAGTAAAAGATAAAGGGTAGTTTTTTAATAAATCATCAGGAGTGGCTGTGTGGTAAGTAGCTTGCTTACGAACCACGTGGTTCCGGGTTCAGTCCCACTGCATGGCCCCTTGGGCAAGTGTCTTCTACTGTAGCCTCTGACCGACCAAAGCCCTGTGAGTGGATTTGGTAGACGGAAATTGAAAGAAGCCCGTCGTATATATGTATGTGTGTGTGTGTGTGTGTGTGTGTGTGCGTGTGTGTGTGTGTGT
>NC_068994.1:33404681-33405155 GCF_001194135.2 Octopus bimaculoides | reverse complement strand
CCAACATCGCTTGACAACCGATACTGGTGCGTTTAGGCCCCCGTAACTTAGCGGTTCAGCAAAAGAGTCCGATAGAATAGTAGTAGCCTTACAATGAATAAGTCCTGGGGTCGATTTGCTCGACTAAAGGCGGTGCTCCAGTATGGCCGTAGTCAAATGACTGAAACAAGTAAAAGAGGGTAAAAGAGAGTAATAGATAACAAAATAGTATTAGTTGTAGGGGAGATAACTAATACAAGCTTCAGTAAATTTTTGAGTGATGGCCCAATAACTTTCATGCGAGGAATGTGGCTTACTCTTTTACTTGTTTCAGTCATTTGACTGCGGCCATGCTGGAGCACCACCTTTAGTCGAGAAGATCGACCCTAGGACTTATTCTTTTGAAGCCTAGTACTTATTCTATCGGTCTCTTTTTGCCGAACCGCTAAGTTACAGGACGTAAACACACCAGCATCGGTTGTCAAGCGATGTTGG
>NC_068994.1:33402810-33404024 GCF_001194135.2 Octopus bimaculoides | reverse complement strand
ATGGGACGGAGAATCTGCAAAGTGGAAGGGAAGGTGTAGGTGTAGTGTTCAGCGTGGAGTCTGAGGTGGTGGTGGTGGTGGTGGCGGCGGCGGCGGCGGCGGTGGTGGTGACAACGGCGGTGGTGAACACAACATGAGCGATGTGAGAAGAAGAGACGTAAGTACAACGGGAGTGCCAGACTGGAGGTGACCTGATACCAGAGCCAGCTTCAAAGAGGTGAAACCCCTGCAGTAAAAAGTATAAAGTGACGCTGAGAGGCAGCGAGAGAGCCGAAAAAAGAAAGACAGGCAGCAAATCTGCGATCCAGGGGTTGGAATATGTTTATGAGTGACATCATACCAATCAATGAAGAGGCCCTTTCTTGGATGTCTATTCTGCGAGTTTAGTGGTGTAAATGAATTGGCTCTCGAAGAGAACCAGTCGCGCCGCTAGAGTGTGTGCCATCCTACCAAACCAGCCCGGGCCCCCAAACCTATAAACGCTTATACAGTAGCCTCGAAAGTGCCTCACCCGAGGCTTCTAGAGTCGACTGGATTAAAGGTGAAAGTGACCACACCAGAGTTTGAACGTATAACCTGACTGATAAAAATTATATCTGTGTAGTTAAGAAATTCTATTGGCAACCTCGTAATTTCAGGTTCGATCCTACAACGTGTTATACTGTTGGGTAATTGTGATCTGCTATATCCAAGAATCGACCCGAAACCTCTTGGGTGCCGGCATTTACGTGGAAGCCAATATTGGCAGGTGGAGAGGAAGGGTAGCTTGTAGAATCGGTAATATGACATCACCCAAAAATACGTTGTGGTATTTCATTATGTCGATTAATGATATTGATCACAATGTGATTTGAAACTATAACTAATAGAGTGGGGAACTAAATACTATAATGAATTCAGTTCCGAGCTGTTACCGTTTAAAACTATGATCTAATCATGAGGCCAAAAAATTCATTTTTATACTCTCCGGAAACTTTGAGAAGATAGAATGTAAGGGAAATAACTCGTACAGGCATAATTTGATTTAGGATTCGAGCAATGGAAATAACAAATGAAATTAATTTATTGTTCATTAACCTAACATTGAGAGGTGAATACACGTTTTCAGTTTTAAAACAAACTGAAACGTGTTAATACAAAGAGTACTCAGAGGTACGAGAGTAAATTTCCACCCCTTTCTCTCTCTCTCTCTCTCTCTCTCTCTCTCTCTCTCT
>NC_068994.1:33399704-33402296 GCF_001194135.2 Octopus bimaculoides | reverse complement strand
GGGGAGGGAAGCAATGGGGAGGGAAGCAATGGGGAGGGAAGCAATGGGGAGGGAGGGAGAGAGAGAGAGAGAGAGGGTGTGGAGGAGAGTTTCAACAAATATATGTTAGTTGAAGGGATGACTGCTGCTTTCAACCCAAAGAAGAAGAAGAAGAAGAAGAAGAAGAATGGTTTCATATTTTCACAAAAGACCAGTAGTCTTAAAGGGAGAGTGAAGTCAATTACATTAACACCCTGCTCCACCAATGTTCAACTGAAAAAATCTTTTTAGACCTTGAAACTATGAAAGACAAAGTTGACCTCCACAGGATCTGAGCCCTCCAGCATTTCAAAGAGCATCACCCCCTACATGTATCCACCACTACTGCACTCTTCCACCTAGCACAGCTCATCCTAACTCTTAATTGATTTTCTTTCTCTAGGGAATTTTATAAACATATTCAGTGGTACCACTATGGGAACTAAGATGGGCCCTAATTATGTCAACCTCTGTGTAAGTCAAACTGAGCAGCAAATATTTGCTCAATTTATTGGACTCATCCCAGTATGGTCATTAAATTAACACCATATCGTTG
Organism: Octopus bimaculoides; assembly: GCF_001194135.2. Lineage (NCBI taxonomy): Eukaryota > Metazoa > Mollusca > Cephalopoda > Octopoda > Octopodidae > Octopus > Octopus bimaculoides. Next base: position 33,401,722 of record NC_068994.1, on the reverse strand, counting down.
TTATATTGTGTTGTGGTGAACACCCCTAAGTGAGAAGTGGGCTGTTCCACTACTGATAAATAATGGACAGACATAGCAAGCATGGTCAGTCGGTGAGGTACGCCATATGGGCCAGTCATGTTGACAATGAAATATGTCATCATAATGCAGGACGTATCATATTGACAATTTTGTCAACACCACCACCCTTATCAAGCAACAGCTCAACAATTTTATCTACTTCATTAACTTCTTTCACCCTACCATGAAATTTACCAAAACCATATCTGATATTTCTGTTAGTTTCTCAATATCTCCATCATCATCAACTATATCCATTTACAAACCAACTGATAACTGTTGGATCATATACATACATACATGCATGCATGCGTACATACATACATACATACATACATACATACATACATACATACATGCATACATACATAAGACAGAACATAAAATGATGATGATGATGGTATACATGTTTATAAATGTGTATTTGTGTGTGTGTGTGTGTGTATGTGTGTGTGCGTGTGTGCATGCGTGTGTGTGTGTGTGTGTGTGTTTTCATTATTAATTAAAGAATCGGTTTTAGTACAAAATAGTATTCTGTGTATCATACATAATGCAGATATATTGCAAAAAGCCTGAAAACTGTGGTATTTGTCTCAAGAAAGTACCTCATAGGCATACAGTGTTAAAAAACACAGAAGTATATTAGTAGAAGACAAAATAATGTCTTAGCAGCAATAGGGAAATTGCTAACTACTTATTGATGTACTATGACAATTATAGTCTCTACTGATCTACAAAAACAGTAAATAATGAACCACTAGTGTTGCAATTAGCCAACAGGCAGCGTAAAAATACGTTTTTAGCAATGGAAGCAGTATTATTTCAAAATAGCTTTATGCATATCATACTTAACACAGATATAATGTAGAAAGCCTGGAAACTGCAGTATTCGACTTGAGATAACATCTCTTAGAAATGTATAGAGTCAAAAAGCACAGAAATTTATTGGTAATGGAAATTAAGTGTCTAGTAGTCATAGTGGAATCACTAAATGCACATTTCTGCTACAGATACTGCCCCCATATCCCCATCCCACCCTTCCATTCATCTTTGTCCCCAACTCACTGAGGCTATAATAGAAGACACTTGCCCAAGGTGCCATGCAATGGGACTGAACCCGGAACCATGTGGTTCATAAGCAAACTACTTACCACACAGCCACTCCTGCGCCTAAATAATAAACTATGAAATAAACTTTTCATTTTCATGATGAAGCAAAACTAACAATAAAAAGGAAAATAATGTTTATGTTTGTACACATCTCTTTATTTAAATTTGAAAAGTTTTCTCTTACTGATTTTGATTGACACCATGAACACTTCAAAATTATATTTCCAGTTATATAAAACCATTTCAAATATTATTTTAGCAGGATTTTTTTTTTTTTTTTTTTTTTTTTTTTTTTTTTTGTGGCATAAATCATTTACATTTCTATGGTGCCCCTCATCTCTGCACTTCATGCCCAAACATGTACTTATTTTACTTAATGGTTAATCCAGTGCTGGGTAGCCACGTAACTCTTTTATAGGCAGACTCCTGTACTCATCCCTCTCTCATGCTTTAGATTCTCAATACCTAGCATAAATCTCCCCCGCTCTCTCCACAGCAACCTCACTCAGTTGAAGGGGTTCCCTTCTTCTTTATTATTCTCTGTGTGTTCCAAGCTACATAGGAACATCACTAGTGGTAGTCTCATGGAAAAAGCTCCTGACATAAGGAACAGCATCAGGCCTTAGAGACTATTCCTTAGCTGACACTTGAGGTCAACTCTGTCCTGGTTAGTGGCATCTTATCAAACTGTCCAACCCATGCCAGCAAGGAAGGCAAAAGTTAAATGATGCTGATGCTGATATTGCTGCTGCTGCTGAAGCTGGTACAGCTGATGATGATGATTTATTTATATATATGCCTGCATATATATACACACACATATATATATATATATATATATATATATA
>NC_068994.1:33394697-33395894 GCF_001194135.2 Octopus bimaculoides | reverse complement strand
ATATGTGTGTGTGTGTGTGTGTATGTATATATACACACACACACACAACTATTTATAGTCATCTAAACATACAAAAACACTCATATATGAACATACATTTATATGTAAATATATGTACAAGTCTATACAAAAATTAAAAAGAACACACACATACGCACACACACACATGCGTACACACACACACACCCACATTTACATATATCCAGAAATTATTTCCTCTTACTAATTCCATTAGTGTTCTCTCCAACTTAAGCATTAACGAGTAAACTTCATTCAGTTCCGTTGACAACACTACAGGGTTCGGCCCAACACAACTGACTCTATTTAAGCACAGCATTATACACCACACCTCAATTCCATTCATTCATTCGTGTTTCCAAACAGTAATTAACATATATTTATTTATTGGCCTGATCATTACCTTACTTACATAACCACTTTTTACACACACACATTCTCTGCACCTTTGTTTGTTTTAATTGAACAACACAAGGGGCTTGATGGTTTTTTTGTGGTTAGGCTTCTGGTGGTGGCTGTTGTTGTGATTGGGGTTGTGAGTCACAGACAGAGTCGTTGCCATTAAATAATGACCTTCGATAATGATGATGATAATAATAACAATAATAATAATAATAATAATAATAATAATAATAATAATAATAATAATGATGATGATAATAATAATAATAATAATAATAACAACAACAACAACAACAACAACAACAATAATAATAATAATGATAATAATAATGATAATAATAATAATGTTAGTCCTTATATTTCTTTGTTGTTGTTGTTGTTGCTGTTGGTGATGATGATGTTGTGCTTCTGGTTGGTTATCAAAACAAAAATATTACAATATATACACGAACATATAAGTGATGTATATGTGTGTATGTGTGTGTATGTGTGTGTGTGTGTGCACATGTGTGTGTGCACTTGTGTGTGTGTGTGTGTGTGTGTGTGTGTGTATACACATATATATGTATGTATATATATATATATATATATATATGATGAAGGAAAATGTTCTCTATGGGGCCTGTGTGTTTTCTGTGCTCTGGTTATTATTATTTTTTTGTCTACGTTTTGTTTGCAACGTCCTGTAACCAGATATGCACCTATATATACAGGTAGATGTAGGTATGCACATACTTGTACGTATATATGCATATACTCATTTATTATTTGTTTTAT
>NC_068994.1:33393013-33394353 GCF_001194135.2 Octopus bimaculoides | reverse complement strand
TGTGTGTGTGTGTGTGTGTGTGTGTGTGTGTGTGTGTGTGTGTGTGTGTGTGTGTGTGTGTGTGTGTGTGTACTCATATATATATTCATGTACATACATATATGCATACATTGTTGCCATATCATATTTTTAAATTTGCACATATGCATTGTTTGTTTTTCGTGTTGTCAACTACACAGAATACTAAGGACTGTTGGGCACTGTCTGTGAGGAAAACAGCACCATGAAGCAATTCACTCAGCCAAAAATTTGGAAACGACATGTTGTATGTACTGCTTAGCATTCACACCAGAAGCTCCAATACAAACATTTCAGAATGTTTTGGTGTCAATCTGAGGACACTGCAAAGGATTCAGAAAGAGATGGATGAGTCTAATGGTGATTACAAAGTTACAGCAGCTCAGAAAACTCACTCTGATCATTCTGATAAGAAATGAACTCCTTAATTTCTTAGTGAGATCCAGGTAATAATTGACGATCCCTACAAATCGATCAGGTCCATCACCAGGAACATGGTAGTGTCTGAATTTCTTATCAGCCAGGTAATGCATGAAGACATTTGGTTTTCCTCATACAAGATGAGAAAGGGCCAGTTTTTATCCCAAGCCATCAATAACAAGAGGAAAGGCCATGCTACAAAGCTTTTGAACAAACTAAAGCTTCCCTTACAACTGAACAGGCTTTGCCAGAATCAAATGGTGAACACACAGAACAACCGTTGGCTTGCCATGCCCCCAAAACATGTATTGAGGGTGATAAAAATCAAACATCCAGTCAACATCATGGTGTTTGGAGTGATCACTAGTGATGGTGACGTTATGCCTCAATTCATCTTCCCACACGGCCTCAGTCTCAACACAGAGGCCTACATCAAGTGCCTGGAGGAGGTAGTGCTTGGGTCAAGCCGGTGGCTACTGGAAGACCCTATGTTTTGCAACAGGACTCCACACCATGCCACACATGCAGGAGAACCCAGTCATGGTTGTCAGACATTTTCTGCAACCACATCACCTCTAACATCTGGCCACCTAACTCGTGAGGTAGTGGTTTACAGCGCAGGCTACTAACCCCAAGAATTTGAGTTCAATTCCAGGCAGTGACCCGAATAATAATAATAATAATAATGAAAAAAAAAAAAATAATAATAATAATAATAATATGAGGTCTCTGGGTGAGACTTGGATCCAACTTGTACAAATGCAAAGCAAAAGTCAAACATAAAATAATAATAATAATAATAATAATATAATAATAATAATAATAATAATAATAATGATGATGATGATAATAATAATAGTTATAATAATAACAACATCTTAGATAAATAAGTTAATTTTTTA
>NC_068994.1:33389313-33392471 GCF_001194135.2 Octopus bimaculoides | reverse complement strand
TGGAGGTGCAATGGCCCACTGGTTAGGGCAGTGGATTTGCAGTCATAGGATCGCGGTTTCGATTCCCAGACCGGGCGTTGTGAGTGTTTATTGAGCGAAAACACCTAAAGCTCCACGAGGCTCCGCCAGGGGATGGTGGCGAACCCTGATGTACTCTTCCACCACAACTTTCTCTCACTCTTACTTCCTGTTTCTGTTGTGCCTGTATTTCAAAGGGTCAGCCTTGTCACACTGTGTCATGCTGAATATCCCTGAGAACTACGTTAAGGGTTCACGTGTCTGTGGAGTGCTCAGCCACTTGCACACTAATTTCATGAGCGGGCTGTTCCGTTGATCGGATCAACTGGAATCATCGACGTCGTAAGCGATGGAGTGCCAACAACATATATATAAATAAATATATGAACTCAAGACATTAATATATATATATATGTGGAATTATTTTGTTAATAATCAGCAGAAATTCCATAGTGACTAAAGTGCTGAGAGTTTCAAGTGTTAATAAGTACCAACACATGGAATTATCACCACTTGAGTCGCTACAGCATGACCGCTGTCATTTGGCTGAAACGAATGAAAGAAATAAAATATATATATATATATATGCTTACATGTATATGTATATATATGTGTGTATGTGTGTATGTGTGTGTGTGTGTGTGTGTATATATATATATATATGTTAATTCTCTAAATGAAGTATTAACAGTAACTGCACGATAAAGTGTAGTATATTGCCACTTAAGTGTGGCTGACCCCTAGGGGTGGATGTTACTGTTGCTTTTAGCCCCAGGAGGACATCTCCTCCAGCTGGCTTATCGATAAGCCAGCTGGAGGAGATGTCCTCCTGGGGCTAAAAGCAACAGTAACATCCACCCCTAGGGGTCAGCCACACTTAAGTGGCAATATACTACACTTTATATATATATATATATATATATATATATATATATACATATATACAGACTCTCACACCCACCCACACATAAGCTACCTCTTCCATCACCACCACAATTATTACTTCCTGCTTCAACAAAGCTATATCTTCACTTACGTAATACCAACAAAATACCCTCACGTAACTATGTATATTTGTATGTGCTTCTATATATACATATATACTTTTGTGTATGTGTGTGAATGTGGTGTGTATCATCATGTAAATATATGCATATTAATATATATTTGTGTGTGAGTGTATATATGTATATATATATATATATATGTATATATGTATACTTATATATATATATATATATGTATCTCTCTCTCCTTCTCTCTCTCTCTCTCTCTTTCTCTCTCTCTCTCTCTATATATATATATATATATATATTTATTTATATATGTGTGTGTATGTACATGTGTATGTATGTGTGCATTACACAGATGAACAAACACACACACGCACATGTACATACATACACACATACACACACACACGCATACACGTACATATACTTACATAGACACACATAATCCTTTCTGCTCAATTTCACACGCACAAACATTACTTTTTAATGCGACAATGTTTTGGTGATAAGCACACAAACACGGCATATCTACAATAATCTGTCAGTCTATATACGTTGTAAGGATAATCTCTAAGCTTAGCCATCAAAATTAATCTGATTGAACATTATTCAGGCATGTATTTGTGTGAATTGATTGAGAATGGTGGTGGTGGTGGCCATAGTGGTCATGGTGGTGGTGGCCATGGTGGTCGTGGTGGTGGTGATAATGGTGGTTGTGATGTTGTTGTTGGTGGTGGTGGTGTTGATGGCCACAGTACAGAAAGCATTTGTTGTTTGTGTCTAGCCTCAGTAAAATCCCTATCCTATATAGATCTATGATCAAACTGGGTCCTGCCATGGCTACCCTGTCAATTTTTCGAATATCCACAACTACATTATCTGTATCTTCGATTCCAACTTCAAAGCTGTTCTTCGTTACAAGCCAGAAACTAGGAGGGTCACCAAATCCATAAAAATAAGGCGCAGGAGTGGCTGTGTGGTAAGTAGCTTGCTTACCAACCACATGGTTCCAGTTTCACTCCCACTGCGTGGCACCTTTGGCAAGTGTCTTCTACTATAGCCTTGGGCCGACCAAAGCCTTGTGAGTGGATTTGGTAGACGGAAACTGAAAGAAGCCCGTCGTATATATGTATATATATATGTATGTTTGTGTGTCTGTGTTTGTCCCCCCCAACATCACTTGACAACCGATGCTGGTGTGTTTACGTCCCTGTAACCTAGCAGTTCGGCAAAAGAACCGATAGAATAAGTACTAGGCTTACAAAGAATATGTCCTGGGGTCGATTTGCTCAACTAAAGGCGGTGCTCCAGCATGGCCACAGTCAAATGACTGAAACAAGTAAAAGAGTTAAAGAGTATCAAATGTCTGTGCTCCATCTTAAAGATCTGGTGGCTGAACAGAATTTCAAACATCAATCTGTGGGATAGAATGAACCAAGCTTCCATCAATAAAGAAATCCTGAAAAGGAAATGGTGCTGAATCGGTCACACCCTAAGGAGACCTCCAAAAAGCATTGCAAGACAAGTGTTAGACTGCCAACATGAAGGAAAGAGGGAAGTTGGACAAGCTAAGAAGACCTGAAAAGGGTGCATGGAGGATGAAGTGAAAGCAATTAGTTTCCCATAAGTCTAAAATCAAGGTTGCCCCAAATCACATGAGATCAATTGCAAAAGATCTCCATGTGTCAGAAGGACCAGTCAGAAATGTTGTCCATGAAGATATTAGATATAAATGATCAGATATATAAAAGGTCAGTTTGTCAGAAAAAGCAGAAGAAAATCACTACATCAGATCTAAAAAGCTCTTAAACAAACTGAAAAATCCAGCATAAGAAAATTTGATTTGGTTTATCTCAAACGAGTAAATCTTTGACCAATATCAAAAAGTTAATAGAAGGCATACGAGTGGCTGTGTAGTAAGTAATTTGCATACGAACCACATGGTTCTGGGTTCAGTCCTACTGCATGGCACCTTGAGCAAGTATCTTCTGCTATAGCCTCGGCCAACCAAAGGCTATAGTGAGTGGATTTGGTAGGTGGAAACTGAAAGAAGCCTGGCGTATATATATATGTGTGTGTGTGTGTGTGTGTGTGTGTGTGTGTGTGTGTGTGTGTGTGTGTGTGTGT
>NC_068994.1:33387600-33389200 GCF_001194135.2 Octopus bimaculoides | reverse complement strand
ATGTCTGTGTGTGTGTGTGTGTGTGTGTGTGTGTGTGTGTTTGTCCCAACAACATCGCTTGACAACCGATGCTGGTGTGTTTACGTCCCCGTAACTTAGCGATTCAGCAAAAGAGACTGCTAGAATAAGTAATAGGCTTACAAAGAATAAGTCCTGGGGTCAATTTGCTTGGCTAAAGGCAGTGCTCCAGCATGGCCACAGTCAAATGACTGAAACAAGTAAAAGAGTAAAAGAGAAGAAATGACAGATGATTATGCACAGAACCTTCTGAAGTTCCAAGTGTTATGCATTCAAAATTTCCGGCAACTGTCATAGTTTTAGGAGTTGTCAGTAATGAAAGACATGTGATGCCTCCTTACTTCTTTCCAGAAGGCCTTAGAGTTAACTCTGTCACCTACATTGAGGTCCTGGAAACAATTGTTAAGCCCTAGATAGACAGTCTATGCAATGGAGGGCCATATGTATTTCAGTAAGAGTCTGCACTATCACACATAGTTATAGTAACACAGGAATGGATGGCTGAAAATCTTCACGATCACATAACCCCTAACATTGATACCACTCTCAGGCATCAGCCTGCCAACCAGTGGCAACGTCTCAGGTCATTCTGCCACATGGTGTGTCTTTGTTTTGCAGTACGTCTCCCTTATTCGTCGATTTTTGCAATGGCTGAAATGACAGGACAGAATACTTCCATGAAATTTTGCTTCCTGTTGGGGAAAAAGGGTGACTAAAGCAGTTGTCATACTTCAATCCATTTACAAGGCCACTACTATGAGCAAAACACAAGTTTACAAGTGGTTTTTCATGCTTTAGGAATGGTCACTTATCACTTGAGGACCAACCTCGTTCAGGGCAACCATCAACCTCCTGGATGGTTGAAAATATCATGAAAATTCATGAGCTGATTTTGGAGGACCATCACCAAACAATCGACAAGCTTCTTGATATGACTGGTGTGTCTTGGAACTCCTGCCAACGAATTTTTAGCAAGGAATTGCAAATGAAAAAAGTCGCAGCAAAATTTGTTCCTCGCTTGCACACGGAACATCAAAAGCAGTCATGACTGAATACGTAATGGGAACTGAAAGAATAGTTGGAAGCTGAACTGGACCTTTTTCCAAAGGTCCTCACTGGGGACAAAAGCTGGTGTCATGGAAGTTGCAGATGTGGAAGAGGTGAAGAAAAAATGATGGAGGCATCACTTTGCAAGAGTTCCAAGACGGCTTTGAACAGAGGAAAACATGTCTGGACTGGTGCATTGCTTCAAATGGAGAATACTTTGAAGGCGATAAAAGTGTAAACATATAAAACTAAGTGAATAATATTGCAAAATTCCAGTTTCTTTTGGGTACCCCCTCATATATATATATACACACCCACATATATATGTATGTGTATATACATACATTTATGTATGTGTGAGCATGTGTATTATGTATGCTTGTGTGTGGACATGTGTTATGTATGCTAGTGCATGTATATATATATATATATGTACATATAGATATATATACACACATATATACATATGTACATACATATATATACATATATATATATATATATATATATATATATATATATATACACACACACA
>NC_068994.1:33382986-33386524 GCF_001194135.2 Octopus bimaculoides | reverse complement strand
CACCACCACCACCACCATCACCACCACCACCACCACCACCACCACCATCACAAACAGCACCACCCCTAAAAACACCAACACCATTACCACCACCACTGCCACCATCATCACTATAATCATCGTCGTCGTCATCGTCATCATCATCATCATCATCATCATCATCATCATCATCATCATCGTCTTCATTGCCATCATCATCATCATTACCAGCACAATTATTTTCATCATCAGCATCAATCTTGTCATTGTTGTCATCGTTATTATTATTATTACAAGAGCCTCCATTAGAATGTTCATTAAATAATAATTGAAATAATTTTCAGCCATAGGCTGAAGGCTGGAAATCTGAAGTTGAGGTTTTATTCAATTAAATAAGTCCCAATGTATAACTGGTATTTTAATTTATTGAGTCTGATCTAGGTCATGAGGAAATTTGATCTCAAAATAAGGTCGTCGTCATCACCACCATCATCATCATTATTTAATGCATGTTTTCCATGCTGGCTTGGGCTGGACGGTGGGACCAGAGCTGGCAAGTAGGATGGCTGCACCGAGTTCCAGTCTGGTTGGGCTTCGATTTCATGGCTGGATGCCCTTCACATCTAAATATGGCAAGATATTGTGTCTAATGCTCTGGTAAGGGTGATGATGATGATGATGATGATGATGATGGCGGTGATGGTCATGTTGATAATGATGACGACGGCAACGACAATGATGATGATGATGATGATGATGATGACGATTATGACGATGATGACGATGATGATGATGCTGATGATGATGATGATGATGATGAGGAGGAGGAGGAGGAGGAGGAGGAAATAGAAGAATAGAAAGTAGAACAGTTAGAGAAGAAAGATGCTGATGGTGAGGAAGAATTGCTGGCGTGTCAAACAAAATGCTTAGTGGCATTTCGTCTGTCTTTACGTTTTGAGTTCAAATTCCTCCAAGGTTGACTTTGCCTTTCATTCATTTAGGGTCAATAAAGTAAGTACCGGTTGAGCATCGAGGGTCAATATAATTGACTTGACCCCTCTCATGAAATTGCTGACCTTGCACCAAAATTTGAAACCCTTAGTAGTAGTAGTAGTAGTAGTAGTAGTAGTAGTAGTAGTAGTAGTAGTAGTAGTAATGGAAGCAGCAGCAGTGGCAGCAGTGGCAGCAGTGGCAGCAGTAGTAGTAGTAGTAGTAGTAGTAGTAGTAGTAGTAGTAGTAGTAGTAGTAGTGGCAGCAGCAGCAGTGGCAGCAGTGGCAGCAGCAGCAGCAGCAGTAGTAGTGGTAGCAGCAGCAGTAGTAGTAGTAGTACTAGTAATAGTAGTAGTAGTAGTAGTAGTAGTAGTAGTAGTAGCAGCAGCAGCAGCAGTAGAAGCAACAGCAGCAGCAGCAGCAGTAGTAGTAGTAGTAGTGGTAGTAGTAGGAAAGAAGCATAACAACAAGAGGAGCAGAATAACAAGTGTGAACAAGAATTGGAACAAAAGGGATCATAATGAGGGTGGGAGGAGAAAAGGAGAGAGAGAGAGGGAGAGAGAAAGAAAGAAAGAAAGAACGAAAGAGTGTGAAAGAAAGAGGAAGAAGAGGAGGAGGAGGAAAGGAATAGAATAATCATTGGCTGTCACCTAATTTGGTAAACATGTCCTAAAGACATGGAATATTTCTGACTGATTAAAGCCTGGTCTAATACGGATTGTTCTTGAAAGCAGGGAGGCAAATAAACAATTAGGAAACATGCTACAGCAACAACAAAAACAACAAGACCAACAACAACAAAAACACCAACAACAATAAAAAAAACATCAACAATAACAATAACAAAGATTATAAACAATGAAATGAAAACGAAAACAATAGTGCAGTTAATTGACTTTCTCAGAATTACCTCCCTTGCATGTTTGCTTCTTTTAGATTTTAAAACGCCCTAGAGGGAGATTTTGTCTACTAATTGCATGGACTAATTGCATGATATTCCCAGTTAATTGAAGTTTTTCAACTTATCGTATTACATATGTAAGGCCTTGCCTTATATGGATTTAGTTAGCAGAACACTCCTGCAGCCATATTGTTAAGATTTCTCTCTATTTATATGGGGGGGGGGGTGCATGTGAGTGTGTGTGTGTGTATGCGGGTGTGTGTGTGCATGTGTGTGTGTGTCTGTGTGTGTGCGTTTTAGTGCATATGTCTGTGAATGTGTGTGTATGTGTGTGTCTATGTGTGCTTGTGTGTGCATACACACACACACATATATATATATATAATTTATATTTTCTGAGCTTTTGCCAAAGGCTATGGGCATGCTGGAGAGAAGTCATGCATATATGTGTGTCTAAATGTACATATATATGTTTATACACACACACACACACATATATATATATATATACATGCATATATATACATGTATATACATACATATATATATATATACATATGTACATGTGTGTGTGCGTGTGTGTGTGTGCATGTATGCATTTATGTAAACATGTATATATGTGTGTGTGCCGATAGAAAGAAAGATCAATAGACAGACAGACAGACAGATATATAGATAGAATGATGACTTTTACATCTTAAGTGCTGAGTTAAATAAGCTTCACTGAAGAGGTTTATTAGCTCTGAAACATGACTTTTACTTTCACAAATTGGCTTTAAAGAACAAACATACTAATATACTGCTTTTTCATTATTTTCCAGAATTTGTGCTGATTATATTGGAATTATGCCTGTCATTTTGTTGTTTTCATATTTTAAGCACTCAAAGAGGGATTTCTGTCTACTGCTAGTATAAATAATTCCAGTGAATCATAATTTATCATCTCATTATACTAAATATGTGATAAGTCTAACAAAATTTATATTCAGTATGAAAAATACACCCCTGGGGCATTTTTTTCTCAGCCATATTGACATTATACAAAACTTGCATTTGTATACTGGATTCCATACTACCTATTGTCTCAGGAATACTCAGCAACAATGATTAATAAAATAGCAATCTTACTATCTTACAACCTCACAGTTGATAACATAGTTTATCCTAAATCTGTTTTTAAAAGACTGCTACATGCTGACAGCTCTTTTCTAAAGCTGATGAGCTGGAATTAGCAATCAAAACACTGTAACTATGACTAGGATATTTTGACATTATATCACTACTAGGATCATACCTTCTAATATATTTTGTGTGTATATTACAGAATGTTACAATATCTTCACACTGTTATATTATTAAGGCATCCATCAATATTATGTAAATATATACCGAAAACTATATTGAGAAATATCTATCTATATATATATATATATATATATATTCTTTATTGCTTTACTTGTTTCAGTTATTTGAGTGTGGCCATGCTGGAGCACTGCCTTTGGTAAAACAAATCGATCCCAAGACTTATTCTTTGTAAGCCTAGTACTTATTCTATCAGTTCTTTTGCCAAAATACTAAGTCATGGGGACATAATTCACACCAATATTGGTTGTCAAGAACGGTGGGGGGACAAACACAAAGACACAAATACACACACACACACACACA
>NC_068994.1:33374169-33379175 GCF_001194135.2 Octopus bimaculoides | reverse complement strand
GGAGGAGGAGGAGGAGGAGTGAAGCATAGAACTGAGAATGAGATCAATGATTAAAAAAATTGAAGAAGGAAAATGGTAAAAAGAAATACGAAAGAAAGAAAGAAAGAAAGAAAGAAAGAAAGAAAGAAAGAAAGAAATAATGAAAGAAAGAAAGGAAAGAAAGAAAGAAAGAAAGAAAGAAAGAAAGAAAGAAAGAAAAGAAAGAAAGAAAATGAATGTAAAAATGAGCATGGGAAGAAATCAGTGTTGGATGATAAGAAAATACAAAGACAACAAAAAAAAGACAAAATAGAGCAAGTGAATTTTGGAAGATAAATAAAGATATTAAGTAATAAAAAAAAAGAGAAATAGATGCATGTATAAATGTGTGGTAAGAGGAGAAGGAAAAGAAAAAGGAGAAGGGAGGAGGAGGAAAGAGAGAAAGGGAGAGAGAGAGAGAAAGGGAGAGAGAGAGAGAGAAAGGGAGAGAGAGAGAGAGAAAGGGAGAGAGAGAGAGAGAAAGGGAGAGAGAGAGAGGGAAAGAGGGGTAGGGGAAGAGTATTTTTAATAAATCAAAGATAAAATTTTCTTCCGTTCCGAAAGGCAGAAGAACGGTAACTGCATGTAATGTATGTATGTCTTTGAGAGAAAAGGAGGCATTTGTAAGGTTTTTTTTTTAATTTTGCCATCGTTGTAGACATCTCTCTAGATTGTGTTGTTGATGATGTTTTTGTTGTTGTTGTTGTTGTTTGTGATTGCTTTTTATGTATGTTTTTTTTTTTCTAATTTTTTTATGGTTGTATTTATTTTGAAAAAATTTTGTTGCTTTTGTGTGTGTGTGTGTGTGTTTGGTTGGTTATTTGGTTTGTTTGTTTGTTGTATGTGTGATTGTTCGGCAATGCTGTATTGGTTGTATAGCCGCAAGGATCTATCAATCAAGTTTGACGACTTCACTCTGTGAGCTTCCAAGAAGAGGAACCACCATTACTGAGCATAAAAGAGGGAGGGAGGGAGAGAGAGAGGGAGAGAGAGAGAGAGAGAGAGAGACAGGAGAAGAGAAGAAGAGAGGAAGGGACGAAGGGAGAGGAAGAGCGGAGGGGAGCAAAAATGTATGAAAGGTGAGAGATGGGGAGGAGGAAAGTGATTGAGAGAAAGAGAGAGAGAGAGAAGTAGAGATGGAAAAAAGAGAAAGAAAAAGGAGGAAGGGAGAAAGAAAGACAGAGAAAAGGAAAGAGGAAGAGAGGAAAGAGAGAAAGAGAATGAGGTAGAGAAGTAGAGAAGTGAAAGAGAGATGGGAAGAGGGGAATGAAAGAAAGAAAGACAGACAGAAAGAAAGAAAGAAAGAAAGAAAGAAAGAAGGAAAGAAAGAAAGAAAAAAGGAAAGAAAGAAAGAAAGACAGAGAGCGAGCAGAGAAAGAAAGAGAATAGAGAGTATGAAATAAAAGGAGAAAGACAAAAGAGAGTAAGGCATAGGGAAAGAAAAAGAATGAAAGAACATGGAAGAGAGAAGGAGAAGCAAAACCATATGAAAGGAGAGATCAATAGAGAAGCAGAAAGAAAGAGAGAAAGTAAGAGAAAGAAAAGGTGAAGGAGGGTAGGAGAGAATGAGCATAAGAGAATGAGAGAGAGAGAGAGAGTGAGGGGAGAAAGAAATTGAGGGAACAAGACAGAGAGGGAATGAGTGAGGAGAGGGAGAGAGAAGTGTGAAAGAGAAAATAGAGAGTGGATAAGAGAGGGAGAAAAAAGAAGAGATAAAGAGAGTAAAAAAAATGGGTGAAAGAAAGGGAGTAAGAAAGAAAGTGAATAAGGAAGAAAGACACACACACGTATATGCACACAGTCATATGTATGCAAACACACATACATATACACATGCATATACACATATATACATACACATACATATACACATGTAAAAGTGTCATTTTTGCAAAATATAGAAATTGGTTTACTTGTTGGCACTGTGTATAAAAAGAAATTCAATGAGATTTTCCTACTCCCACGACCCAACAACCCAGTTTTCATTCAGTTTTTTTTTTGGGGCTTTTGTGTTATTTTTGCTTTATGTTTTATTTTGTTTGTTGTTGATTTTCCTTCTTGTTCGATTTTTTTCATTTTCCTTTTATTTATAAATATCTTTTTTATTTGCTTAATTATTCCTTGCCTTTCTTTCTCAACTGCAGGGTAGGGGTTTTAACACTCCCACTGCCTTGTCACCCATTGACCCATCTCTTTTTCTCTCTTTCTCTTTTATTTTTACGCTATTTCTTTCTCTGGGCCTTTTTCGTTTGCCTTTTCTATCTGACTTGTTCAGTCAGTTTATATTTTTGCTCATTTGTTCACCTTCCTACAAATCTATCAATCTATCTATCTAGCAGCCTACCTAACTATCAATCTATCTCATTCACTATCTTTCATCCTATCTCTCATCCTATCTATGTATCTATCTATGTATCTATCTATCTATCCATCTATCTATCTATCTATCTATCTATCTATCTATCTATCTATCTATCAGTCAGTCTGTCTATTTATTTATATCTATCCGCTTTGGAAGAAAGGTTAACCTTACTAACTCAACATCAAAGTAGAACTAATGAGATGGTCATTATGTGCAATGTAACTTAAACATTACTTTGAACAGAGCCAAGAACTTTCTAACTTTAGTGTGGTCCCATTTCCCACCAGTGCACAAGCACAAGAAGCTTTTGCAACACTCACAATGATTTTGGCTGGATAACATTGCTTTTCAGATCATTCACCTTAATGAAGAAGACATATCCACATAGTCTCCACTTAACAGTCAACTTGTAACTGATGAAATCCTTCTACCTGCTATGCAGAACATTCAATCTCTCCTAAACAATTGTAAATGGAGCATCTAAAACACTGGTGGCTGATATTGAAAGGAGTTACATAGGTCTCATGGAGGACATATTCAAGAATTGTTTATACAAGCTTCTTCATTGTTTCAACTAAAAGAATATGGAAAACTTTAAAATCCTTTCTGAATTCATTTTAAAACTTAGGGGCTAGGGATATGAATGTTTTCTAATGATATAGAACATCATTGAAAATCAACTCCTTCATTTTAAGGATTACAAAATGTGCAGTTTTTCAAGGTATAGTAGTAGTTGCAATATCATTAGACATCAGAGTTACTGTTCAACAGTCAGCATCAGAATAAGTTTCTTCTTGATAGCTTCCAGATGACACAAATTCATAGCTTTAAAATCTTACAAGCATTGAAACAGTTTCTCTTAGCATAAGTAATATCCCTTCACACCACATTATTCCAGTCACCTTTAGTCTGCAATGCAATCAGACATACAACCCCACTTTACATTATTTACATTATTTACATTTGACGGATATTTGTCTTCATCTTGTTTGTTGTTAACATAACGTTTCAGCTGATATTCGAATTTCGAACTGGGTTCTCATTCCTAAGGTATTTTTCAATGTTATTATTATTATTATTATTATTATTATTATTATGTTGTTTTTTTATCTTCTTTCTTCAAATTTTCTTCCATTTCTCGCCGAGTATTTTCCGTACACCTAGGGCAGAGAAGCTCACTATTATTATTATTACTATTATTATTATTATTATTATTATTATTATTATTATTATTATTATTATTATTATTATTATTATTATTATTATTATTATTATTATTATTATTATTATTATTATTATTATTCAGGTCACTGTGGCATATGGCATAGTGGTTAAGAGCACAGGCTACTAACCCCAAGATTCCAAGTTCGATTCCAGGCAGTGACCAGAATAATAATAATAATAACATCGAAAAATACCTTAGGATGAGAACCCAGGTTCGGAATTTCCCCAAGACACCTGATGAAGGCTGGAGGGTATATCAGCCGAAACGTTGTGTTAACAGCAAACTAGATGAGGGCAAGTATCCATCAAAAGTAAATTATGTAAATAACGTACATAATTCTTCATCTCTTAAGTATAGAACTGAACCCAACTTTATCAATGATGTTCAGATTACCTAGTGGATTGCAGACAAAATTTGCTATCACTGATACAGGAAAACAATGAGAAAGGATTATGCTTTAGCATGCAGTTGCCCACAGGTACTTGCTACTGATGAAGTCCAAAGAGGCAGAAATTTGCATTTAAAATTCATGTCATCACTTTTGGAGGATTTTTGGCCACTTATGATATATTTTTGAGTAAACAGTATACATCAATAGGAAATGTTATTTTGGGCTGTTAATTTCACTTTCTGTGATGTATATGCATTAAATATGTTACACAGATTGCAATTTTAAACTAATGCTACTTCTGCTGCACATAATGAATACATACATACATACAAACATACATACATACATACATACATACATACATACATTCATACACGTATATTTATGTATGTATATATACACACATATATTTATACATGAATATACATATGTATTGGTTGGCAACTAAGTTCCCACCGTTTTTTTTAATTCAAATTTTCTAAAAGGTCTAATAAAAAATAACACCTAGTTAATCACCCTTGTTGTTTACAACTTCTTCCCAACATTCAACAAGATTTTCAATACCTCGATTTTGACTCCAAAAATTGATCCAACCAGCCTCTCAATTCTGCATAAGTATTGAACGAAACTCCACGCATAGCAGTGTCGCTTGTTTACCGGGGCTAAGCCATTCCTTATGCTGCTTCATATTGATGTACAGGCATCATTTTTTGCCACCAGTAACAATTCGGTAAAGAAATCATTGCTTGTGTCCATGAGTTGAGCGGTGACGAGCAAGCAAAGCAGCGGAGATTGTGGCTCGATGATTTTTGTTGTTGTCACTTAAAGTATGCGGAACCCATGCTCCATACTTCTGAACCTTTCCCGTTGAGTGAAGATGCTTCTCTATAGCAGTGTGGGAGCATTCCATTTTCTCTGCCAGTTCCCTTGTCGTTTGACGAGAATTTTCATGCAAAAATTGGTTTAATCGCTCTTCATCGAACTCAACTGAACGGCCAGAATGAGGTGTG
>NC_068994.1:33372303-33374004 GCF_001194135.2 Octopus bimaculoides | reverse complement strand
GCCTTAGAACCTTAATTAAAAGCAAAAAGAAGAGGGTGTCGAAATTACTCTTTTTTTCTTAACTTGACATTCCATTTTAATGATCTGAAAATAAACAAAAAATAACTAAAATTAACTAGAAAAAAGAAAAAAATAGATTCCAAAATGATTCAAAAATAGAATTCTTGAAAAAAAATAGATTCCAAAATTTAAAAAAAACGGCGGTAACTTAGTTGCCAACCCTATATATGTATGTATGTATGTATGTATGTATGTATGTATGTTTGTATGTATGTATGTATGTATATGTATATATGCATGTGTGTATGTATGTGTGTATGCATGTGTGTATGCATGTGTGTATGCATGTGTATGTATGTATTTATTCATTCTTTCATTGGTTTCAGCCAGAGGTTGTAGTCATGTTGGGGCATTAACATTAGCAAAAATTGCTTGTTTAGCATAAATGTCTCTTTCTCTGGAAGCAATCCCAGTGAAGCAGAAAGTTGGACAAAGCTGTCATTTGTTGTGCCTCTTGCAGCAACATAGATTCATCTGATGTTAGATTAAAATTCATTTAACTGTTCTTTGAACATAATCTCATCTACATCTCACTGTACTGAATTGCTCTAATATTTTGGCGGAATAGCACAGGTTGTAACGTCCACAAGCGGAACCGGCTTTAGGTTTTGAAACAGAGTATCGGTCTCTTGGAGAAATGTTCTAACAAGAATTTGAGGTCTCTCGCTCGCACAAGGTCTCGTTGCATACCTGTTCTCCATCAGAGATATATCAATGCTCCTACACATTAATGAAAGTAAATACGTGTGTATGTCTGTGTGTGTGTGTGTGCGTGTGTGTGTGTGTTTGTGTCTGTGTTTGTGTGTATAAAGAGGGAAAGTGAGAGAAGGACACAGACAGTGAGACAAACAGACACTGGCAGGCAGGTAAGCAGACAGACATTAATTGATGCATGCATATAAATATAAATATATATATATATATATATATATATATATATGCACACATGCACACACACACACACACATATATATATAAACAGTGGCAGACTGGATCTAGAAATATTGGTTGCCAGGAGACTAAGTGGGTCCACCTGCAAGGACAAGGGGGCCCACCCACAACTACAATGCTATCATTTAATTTTTTTTTTGTTAAAAGTATTCTTTTCAGCTGTCTACAAACACAGCCAGGCTGAAATAATTCATTATTCCAGGAGTGAATAAAAAATTCTCAAACTTGAGAGGATGGGCCCTATAACTATTAACATGAACCCTGATATATGGATTATAATGGCGCAGGGACCCACTTACCATTAGGCAAGCTGGGAACCTGGTCAATCCACCACTGTTTATATATATATATATATATATATAAAAACAAATAGTAAATGAGTATATGCATATATACGTACAGGTATGTGCATACTGACATCCACCTGTATGTATAGGTGCATATCTGGGTACAGGACATTGCAAACAAAACGTAGACAAGAAAACACACAAGCCACATAGAGAACATTCTACTTCATCAGCTACCCCCGTTTTAACACCGGCGTTTCGAAGAGCTGGGCAGGACGCATCGTTAAAACAGCTCTTCCCATGGACCGCAAATTAAATTTGTATACACAAATTAAATCTTGACATGGAGGAATGTTGTGGCGGACACAAAACAAGACAGGAAAACAAACAGAAAAGTCTTTAC
>NC_068994.1:33369081-33370563 GCF_001194135.2 Octopus bimaculoides | reverse complement strand
TATATATATATATATATATATATATATATATATATATATTACATATATATATATATGTATATGTATATATATATTACGTATATATATATGTATATATATATATTTAAACATATATAAATATATATATGTATACACATATATGTATATATATATTACATATACATATAATTATGTATGTACATATATATATATATATATATGTAATATATATGTGTACCATATATATACATACACATACACACACATATATATACACTCACACGCATACATGTGTAGACAAATATGTACAAATATAATATAGAGAGAAGGGGCAAGAGTGCGAGACGTATATAAATGATACTGCATGTGTGTTTAAACAAAACATGTATAATGCCTCTTCTAAATTCATACAGTTGTAATGAAATTGAAATAACATCGTTAACATCACTATCAAGCTCTCATTATGAGTAGCAGCTGCTGCTTCATTGTCATCATCATCATCGTCATTGTCATCGTTATTGTCATCGTTATTGTCATCATCATCATCATCATCATCATCATCCTCATCATCATCATCATCATCATCCTCATCATCATCATTGCCACGATCATCGTTATCGTCGTCATTAATGTTGTTGTTGTCGTCATCATTGTTATCATCATCATCATCATCATCATCACCACTTCCATCATCATCATCATCATGTTCAGCATCGTTATCATAGTCATTGTCAATGACATCTTAATTATTGCCGTTGCTGTTGTCATCATCAGCATCACCAGTTTACTCATTATCATCATCATAATCGTCATCACCATCATTGTCATCAACAAAACCTGTATAACTTCATCATCATCATTATACATGTGTGCATGTGTGTGTGTGCATGTGTGTGTGTGTGTGTGTGTGTGTGCGTATGCTTGTGCTCCACTTCTCCAAGTGCAGTGCCAATGAAAATATCTTTGCTTTAAAATATATCCATAATGATAAAAAGACATATAGACAGAGAAAGTAACAAGACCATCTGGAATGATTAAAGAGATGTTGAAAATACTGGCAAAGTAGGGCTATATACATGTGGCAAGCTTAGCTTACCACATGTGTATCATCTACCATGTAGCTCAGGGAGTTATGACACACAATGATTAACAAAGAACATTATTATCAACATAGACAAATACAGGTATATCAAATGCCATACAGCATAGATTCTTGGTTTACTCTTTTACTCTTTTACTTGTTTCAGTCATTTGACTGCGGCCATGCTGGACCACCACCTTTAGTCGAGCAAATCAACCCCAGGACTTATTCTTTGTAAGCCTAGTACTTATTCTATTGGTCTCTTTTGCCGAACCGCTAAGTTACGGGGACATTAACACACCAGCATCGGTTGTCAAACGATGTTGGGGGAACAAACACAGACACACAAACACACACACACATATATATATATATACATATACATATAAATATATACGACAGGCTTCTTTCAGTTTCCGCCT
>NC_068994.1:33365560-33367781 GCF_001194135.2 Octopus bimaculoides | reverse complement strand
ATATATATATATATATATATATATATATATATATATATATATATACAAACACATATATATATATGTGTGCCCATGTGTATGTATGTATGTATGTACAGGGTGTGATGAATATACTGTCATCTAAATTATACAAAAATGAAAGTAACACTGACAGCACATTTTAACAGATATATTTATCAAAATTACATTAAAATATCTTGAAATACTAAAGAGTAAATTTATTCAATAAAATCGCCATTCGCTTCAACCACAGCCTCCAGACAACTTCAGAATTTCCTGCAACTCTTTTGGGTGGTGAATGCTGCCATAATCCTTGCCTTCAGTTCACTTTCCATGTTACAAGGAGTTTTGTTGGTCTCTTGCTCAACTGCACTCCACAGTACGCTAAAAGATAGGGCCCCTCATCCAAAAGGATGACACCATCACAGAAAACCCAATAAGGATAAGTGAAATACTGAAGGAACAGTTCCAAAATGTGTTCACTATTCCTTTGGGATACAGGCAAGTGAACAGACCAGCAGGTTTCTTTGCCACTTCGCTTGTAACCAAAGGAGCATTAATTGATTACATCAACATCAGAGATGTAATATTAGCTGTTGTGTCGACGCCCCCAGGCGAAGAACAAGGATCTCCCAAGACATATAAATAGAGGTAGTCTGGCTATGGTAGGAGTGTTGAGTAGCAGTCGAGTAGCAGTTGTGTAGTGGTTGAGTAGAGATCATCCGAAGGTGCTAGATAGCAGTAGCTTGAGACATAACATTAGCCATAGATGAGGTAGATGCAAACTCGGCTGCTGGTCCTGATGGATTCCCAGCAAGCCTTCTCAAATCAGACAAATGAGCTCTTACAAAACCGCTGCAGCTTCTTTTTCAGGACTCATTTGCAAGTGTTAAGCTCCCAAGCAAATTGAAGGAGGGAAGAATATGCTCTATCCACAAATGCGGAAGCAAGAGCATATGCTAAAGATCATGGGCCTATCACACATCAGCAAAGTCATGGAACGAATAGTCTGCTGGAAGCTAATCACATTCATTGAAGAGAATGACTAACTGACTGACTGACACCCAGAATGGTTTCTTATTTCTTTATTGCCCACGAGGGGGTAAACATAGAGGGGACAAACAAGGACAGACAAAGGGATTAGATCGATTACATCGATCCCAGTACGTAACTGGTACTTAATTTATTGACCCCCAAAAGGATAAAAGGCAAAGTCGACCTCGGCGGAATTTGAACTCAGAACGTAACGGCAGACGAAATACCGCTAAGCATTTCTGCCAGTGTGCTAACGTTTCTGCCAGCTCGCCAACATCCAGAATGGTTTTTGATGAGGTAGACATTGCTTGACACAGCTCTTACAGCACTACGATTAGGTGTTAAAGCAGCTACTCAACAATACAAATGCAGATGTGATATATCTTGACTTTGCAAAAGCCTTTGATAAAATCGACCATGATATGATATGTCACAAACTGCATGATCTTCACATAGTCAGAAAACTTGGTGAGTGGCTACGACTTTCTAAATGATAGAAGTCAGGTTGTGGTGACCAATGGAGCTGCCTCAAATGAACACAAATAGTGAGCAGTGTTCCACAGAGCACTGTCTTAGGGCTACAGCTATTCATAGAGGCCCTCTCAGACATGCCCTCAGCTGTTCAGAGAGCCACCCTTGCTAGCTATGCTGATGGCACAAAAGTCTCTCAAAGGATTCTGAACCCTGGAAATATTGCGCATCTGCAATGATAATCGGATGCAATATACAGGTGACATGAAGACAATAACAAACAGTTTAATGCTGGAAAATTCCAAGCCCTGCACTACCAGCACACAAAACTGAAGGAAATGCAGACAGAATACACTGGCCCAAGTGGAACTGAAATTGCTGAATCAAAACCAGTGAATGACCTAGGCAGTGACATGAGTAATGATGCATCTTTCCAGGTGCATATTACTAATTTGGCAATAAAATGCAGACAGGTAGCTGAATGGATCTTCCAAACTTTCAGAACAAGAGAACAGGAAACCATGATGGTCCTTTGGAGGAAACATGTCTTGAGCTACTTTGACTACTGCTCCTAAATATGGTCACATACATACATACATACATACATACATATATATATATATATATATATATATATATAGATATATATAGATAGATAGATAGATAGATAGATAGATAGATAGATAGATAAATAGATACATACATACATACATAT
>NC_068994.1:33363051-33365538 GCF_001194135.2 Octopus bimaculoides | reverse complement strand
ATATATATATATATATATATATATAATGTATACATTTGTACATGCACACCACCCCAACAGCACCACTATACCCCACACTTACCATAACCATCAGTGCCACTGTTTCTAAACCATCACCACAACCACTACTATTCAATGACCCAGTCTTCAGCCAATAAATCTCTCCTTAATTAGTTATATTAAATACTTTCATGAAAAATAAACGTCTTGAATATTTAATGAGAAAACATTTCCAGCTGTAATACCTTCGTAATAACACCAACAACACCAACAACAACAACAAGCAGAACAGCAGCAGCAGTAGCAGCAACAAGAAGAGAAGTAAAAACAGCAACAGCAACAACAACAGCAGCAGTAACAACAACAACAACAACAACAACAACAACAACATCAACAACAAAAATAGCAACACTAACTACAATAGTAACAACAACAATACTAGCAACGAGAACAACACCAATAACAACAACAATAGCAATAACAGCAGCAACAATAACAATGACCACAACAATTTGTTGTTGTTGGCACTTCGTCGCTTACGACGTCGAGGGTTCCAGTTGATCCGATCAACGGAACAGCCTGCTCGTGAAATTAACGTGCGAGTGGCTGAGCACTCCACAGACACGCGTACCCTTAATGTAGTTCTCGGGGATAAGTGTGACAAGGCTGACCCCTTGAATTACAGGCACAACAGAAACAGGAAGTAAGAGTGAGAGAAAGTTGTGGTGAAAGAGTACAGCAGGGATCGCCACCATACATCTGCCTTAGTGTCCCACCATCAGGATTTTCTGAAAGGGTTTTCCTCTCTTAACCTTTATTAAACAATCAGTAAATTCCCCACAAGGCAGCTAGAGTTTATTGTTCTGGTGTGTCAGAATACTGATAGTGCATGCATGCAACATGAAATGTTCCATTGTGTATGATAAACAGAATTTTCAGACAGAATTGGTTGATGGAACAAATATCTTACCAGCCAGTTTCATCAGCTTTGTGCCTTTGCATTTTTCTGCCATACTGGACGGTGGTCTGAAGATTTCTGGTTGCACAACTGTTTACATTCAATTAACTTCTGTTAAGACGAGGAAGATAGTATTTGTTCTTGTGGTGGTGTTTAGAAATTAACTCTGTTTATCTATTTGGAGTGTTTGTTGCTTTGATGAGGATGAAGTAGTAAACTTTGTCATTGTGGAGGCTACAGTAATTTGTATAAAGGGTGTACTGGTTACGGCTAAAGTTCGGTTTTATGCATATATATATAAAGATTTATGTATGTCTATGTATATATAAATGTACATGTATGTCAGTGTGAATGTGTGTGTGTGTGTGTGTGTGTGTGTGTGTGTGCGTACCTGTGTGCTTGTACATAGAGCTCTAGTTATCACTATATGTTCAGGTAATATAGTCTAACACTGATCTTTTGTGTGTTTCTTTTTTGTTTTGTTCTTTTATATTTATCTCTAAAATGAATACTTCGCTGTGTATTAGGTTGGTAAACAAAATAAAATAAAACGAAAAAACTAAATAACTAAATAACTAAAAAAAAACAAAAAAAACTAAGGTACTAAGGCTTCTAAGGCCATAATTCAAGAGTCGTCTTACACAGAAATGTTCAAAGATTTATTCAAAAGTTTACACGATAAAAGTAAATGCTAAATTCTTGCTGAAAGCTACAAAATTCTTTACGTCTTTAAGAAGCAGCTGAAAGGCATACGGTGATTGTTCCATTAGATACATAGTTTCTATGCTAACCAGCATGTAGTTCATGTTGAGAAATTACCAGAATAAAGCAGATAATAGACAACTAGATAATATCAGAGCAGCAGAGAATTTAAGCACCAAAATAAAAAAAAAGAAAAGAAAAGAAATTAAAGAAAAAAATAAAAGAAAAACACAACAACAATAGTAATATTACACACACAGAATTTCCAAATAGTAACATAGATTCCTTACATATAAAAATATATTTATAAAAACCAAAATGCAAGCACACAAGCTACAAAACAGATGAATAGGCTGTTGGGTATATCATAAAATGGAAGTGTTTCTCATGTGTTAATGTCAGTGATAAACACAAAGTCCTTAAAAATATCTTCGCATCATCGTCGTTGTCATCGTCAGCAGCAGCAGCAATAGCAATGGCGTCGTTATCATCATCACTGTGATATCATCATCACTGTGATATCATCATCACCATTGTCGTTGTTGTCATCATCATCATCGTCGTCATTGGTATCATCATCATCGTGATCATTGTCATCATCATCATCATCATCAGCAGCAGCAGCAGCAGCAGCAGCAACAGCAGCAGCTCGTTATCATCATCATTGTCATCATCATCATGATCATCGCCATTATTGCTACTGTCATCATCATTGTCATTGGCATCATTATCATCATCATCATCATCATCATCATCATCATCATCATCATTAACATCATCATTGTTGTTGTCATCATCATCCTTATCATCATCACCATCTTCATAAT
>NC_068994.1:33358087-33363034 GCF_001194135.2 Octopus bimaculoides | reverse complement strand
GGCATCATTATCATCATCATCATCATCATCATCATCATCATCATCATCATTAACATCATCATTGTTGTTGTCATCATCATCCTTATCATCATCACCATCTTCATAATTGCCATCATTATAACCATCATTGTCATCACCACACTGTCATCATTGTCTTTGTCATCATCCTCGTAATCATCATCATGATTATGTCCTCATCATGATGTCCTCCTTATCATCATCGCCATCATAGTCATCATGATCATCATTGCCATCATCATAATCATTGTTGTCTTCACCACATCATCATCATTGTCATCGTTGTCATCGTCATCCCCATCATCATTGTCATCCCCATCATCATTGTCATCCTCCTCCTTACCACCGTCGTTGTTGTTATCGTCGTCATCGTCATCGTCGTCATCATCATCATCATCATCATCATCAAAACAACAAACCGTAAAGAATAAAACTGAAGTACTGCATGCCGTAACACTGACACAGACACAGGGGCCCAGGAGATTTGACGAGGTGAACAAAGCCCCATTCTATCTCACAGTGATATTGAGATTTCATATTAAAACAAAACAAGTAAACAAGAGTCTGAAAAACACAGAAGTCATCTTTTATGACAGTTGGATGCATGTACCGATGAGGAAGCAGCCAAGCCCTCTACGACCGAAGTTAGGGAACAGTCATGATAATACTGGCGAGTGGAATTTTGTCTGGCAATTTTAGGCTTAAAATTTCCAACCAATGGAAATTTTCTGAAAATTCATTATAAGAGGGGAAAAAAATGATTTATGTCTTCAGATCAGAACATCGTTGTCATCATCATCATCAATATCATCATTGTCGTTGTCATCATCGTCATCGGCAACATCGTCATTGTCGTCGTCGTTGTTGTCGTTGCCATCCTCATCATTATCATTGTCATCATCATCATCGTTGTCATCATCGTTGTTGTCATCGTTGTCGTCGTCATCATCAACATCATTATCATTATCATTATCTTCTGCTTCTTCTTCTTCTTCTTCTTCTTCATCATCATCATCATCATCATCATCATCATCAGTGTTGGTACTATCATCACCAACATCATCATCATCACCACCATGGTTGTCATAATCATCGTTGTCATCATCATCATCGTTGTCATCAACATCAGCATCATTGTTGTCATCATGACCATCACCATTATTATCATCATCTTCATCATCATCAGCATCATTTCTCATGCATTTTTCATGTTGGCAGGTATTGGAGATTTCAACAAGATCTGACAATTTGCAGGGTCATGTCATGCTTTAGTCATGTCTTAGTTTTGACAAGGTTTCTATGTCAGGACGCCCTCTCTAAATGAATGTATATATTTGTGCACAGTTTTGTGTGAGTGTGTGTGAATGTGCATGTGTGTGTTTGTGTGTGCATACACATACATAAATAGAGTTAATAATAATGAGGGTAGTCAAAAGAAATGAAAGAATTGTTCCTTAGTTTATCTATATACCATCACAGAAACTCTTCACATCTCCCAATGAAATTAAATAAAATGGAATAAAATGTACTAAAACATAATACCCTACCAAAGATGTTTTATTCCTATTTATACAGATGTGTATGCTGTCAGAATGAATGGACTATATTCAAATCCACAACCAGGGACTAAGGAACAACTTTTCATTTCTTCTGAGTAACCTGTTACCATTAGCAATATATTAAGGAAGCGAGCTGGTAGAATCGTTACCACACTGGAGAAAATACTCTGTGGCATTCCATCCATCTATATGTCCTGATATAAAATTTCATCAAGGTTGACTTTGCCTTTTATCCTTTCAGGTTTGATAAAATAAGTACCAATTGAGTACTGGGGTCTATGTAATAGACTAGTTCCCCTCCTCTTCCCAAATTTGAGGCTTTTTTACCCATTATAGAGAGGATGATTAGCAATATACTCTTTTATCCACTACCAAAAAGCATTCTATTCTAATAAAGGGCAAGGGTAGATACTCCCTTCATTCATAAATGACCATGGGATTGCACCTAGAAAGTTACCTTCTGAGGCACAAGTCCAGGTAAGATTGTTTATGGAAAACCAGCAGTTGCCCATCCATACCAGCCAAATATTTATTCATTTGAGGTGGCAAGAAATGAATATCTACATATATATATATATATATATATATATATATTTAAAATAGGATAAAATTAGTTTTGACTTTAAGAGTCCCTCATAGCATGAGGCATTTATGTGAATTAATGCCCTTGATATAGATAGATAGATAGATAGATAGATAGATAGATAGATAAACACACACACATATATGTGTATTGTATGTGTGCATATCTTTTTGCTAGTGATTGTCCCCCACAACTACCTGACCACAGGTGGCAGTTTGTTCATGTTACCATAACTAAGTGGTTCAGCAAAAGAAGCCAATATATAAATACCAGACTTACAAAGTTAATTTTGATGTTGATTTATTTGACTAAAGGGTGGAGTATTTTTGTGAGTTAGTTGTTGTTCAGTGGAATGTCAACACTTCCGCAGCAGCAATCTCTACGGGCGTGGGGTGGGGAGTAACCAGAGTTGATGATGTTAGGTTAAAATTGATGCTGGAGTATCAACAAGGGTGGGGCTAGAGTCTATACAGATGGCAGGGTTTGATTAACCTACCTATGTCTTGAGGACAGCCAAGCCTAGGGTGGTGTATCTGAATTGGCAGCTGCCAGTGGCTCACAGCTCGTTAACAGGGTATGTCACTGAAGATGACTATAAGGCAGTCCATTCTTCCTGTTGATGGCTACTGCAAGTTGGTGAATTATGTGTAGTCTTTTGCTGAGACAGAGTTGACAATTGCAAGTCATAGGTAAGTAAGGAGAATTCCCTGTCAATTGTCAATGATATTTTATTTGATGTTGGGAAGACTCATTTTGATGATTGTAGATTCTGCAGAAGAGGTGGGACAGGGAGGAGTGCATATACAGTGTATACCTTCCCTAAAAGTTATTGGCTATCATTCCTGTGTAGTGTCTTGTAATGCCATCCCATGGTGTGAGGGTGGCCCTATAAACTACAGCTTTTGAGATACAAGATCCTCTCAGTGGGCAGTTGGTAGGATTTCAGCAGTCACAGGTTGGGGGTATAGGTAAGAAACTGTGTAGATATGTATTTGCATCTAGTGTAACACACGATATTTGAAGCAATGTTGTCTAAGCAGGAGTAAGTGATCTTTACATTGAGGGAATTGAAGAATTTATAATATTTATGGGTTCTAGAGAAATGCGCTCTTAATTAGTGTCAGATTGCTCTTAGCTATGTTGAAACAGCTAGGTTAAATGGAGAATGAAACCATATTATCTTTCTCTTTTTAACTCACTTCAGCTTTGGGGATAGGATAGGCTGTTCTCTCTATATACTAGTTTCTCAATGAATCCACTCCTCACTAATGCCCTAAGGGCAGCCCTATTGAAAATATCTGTCTGCTGGTAGCTTAGAGATGATGATATATATATATATATATATATATATATATTTAGCTTAGAGATTTTTCTACTTATTCTTGTAACTAGGTTCCTAATTACTGCTAGTGGTGGGGGTGGATTAGAATATCTGTGAATGGAAACGGTTTCATCTTTGGGTTTTCCTTGAAGATGATACTTGCAAAGTCTTCAAGTTTAATCATTTGGCATTTAAACAGGCCATATCCAGTTAAATACCCTACCAGCTAGATCTGACCTTTCACATTTAACCTACAATGTCCTTCAGAAGCTTAACAATCACATTATTGAAACAATATGAATACACAAACACTACATCTGACAGAATAATCTGAATCCTAAAAGGGTTAGGGTTACATTTAAGAAATTAGACCTTTGTCACATTGAAGTTATAAATTGACAGAATTCTTTGAAGATCATAATTAGATCTTTTCTGAACTTTTCTATGTTGTGGCCATTCTTATGGCTTGAGATTGGCAGGCCATTATTCTAAGTCAGGGTCAAGTTATAGGATGTGGACACTTCTTGAGAATATCCAAGATAAATACACTGATGAAGTCAGTGATCTGAGTCCCTCTGTAGCTCTTCAAAGATACAATGAACAGCAGGTCACCTTTCCTCTTTACCCAACAGAAATCACTATGAGCTATGATTGATGATCTAGCATTTATGATGATTCTGATATCAAGGACACTGACTTTGGTGAATTGCCTACCAAAGTCTAAGACCTCCAGGAGGAGGAGGAGGGATTTTAGTGTTGAAGAGTAGGAAACTACAATATCAAACTGGTTGAACGAGCAGGCTGCTTTATTCTCAATGCTACAAAAGCAGTCAATTATTGTGGTATTGCAATCCCATTGGATCAACCCCATAACCCACCTAATATCAGAGTTGATGGTATTGAGTACACACTAGCATGCAATTCCTATTTTTCTCTTAGAAGGGTTAATCAACCGACATTTAAGATTAGAAAGGAAGTTAGGTTTATGATCTTTAAAGGTGATATAGGGATGAGGATGTGTAGTGTAGTAGTCTTGTGTATTTAGAAGGGTGAGTAACTATTTTGCCATTGTGTTTATTAAAGAAGTTGGTTTATTTTATATTTCAATGATTGTGTTTGTAGGAAGTCAGGAGTGTACAGAAGAGTTTGTTACATATATGTTCTTTGTTTTGTTGGCAAGAATGTTTACATTAGGTGATTGTTTAATTTGAACCATGTAACTGTTTAAGGAATTTAAGAAGGTGTTAGAAAGATGCTGAAATCCTATCTTTTTATGATTGTCATTAAATCAGCTTCAAAGATGTCAATGTCCTTTATCTGGGGAGGGCAATTTCAGGATTTGATAAATATATACGAATGTATGTATACACATACACACATTCATACAAACATTCATATTTACATTTATACATGCATATATATGTATGTGTGTGTGTGTGTATATATATATATATATATATATATAT
>NC_068994.1:33355950-33356852 GCF_001194135.2 Octopus bimaculoides | reverse complement strand
TGGTGGTGGTGGTAGTTCTGGTATTTGTTTTGGTGTTGGTACAAAATATGAGAGAAAAGAATAGGTGAAGATGAAAGAAATAAAAGGATACATATGATGCAGGGAATAAGATGAGAGTAGAGAAATAGAGAAATAAAGAAGAAGAAGAAGAAGAAGAAGAAGAAGAAGAAGAAGAAGAAGAAGAAGAAGAAGAAGAAGAACAAGAAGAAAAAAGAAGAACAAGAAGAAGAAGAAGGAGGGGGAGAATGAGTTAATTTAACATATGCCTGTATCCATATTGATACAAATGCATAAACATGTTTTGTATTATCTTGTGGGACACAAAATATAGAAGTGCTCAATAAAGCATTGTAGAACGATGTAGAGTTAGATATGTATTTGTTAACACAAACACGCACACACACATACACGCACATACGCACACGCACGCACACTTATATATATCATGGAGGCGATGAAAAGTGACCGAGACCTGAGGTAATATGCTGTGCTAAAGAAGACTCATCAAGCCAAGTGAAAATGTAGCGGTGGTCAATGCCGGTGTCAAGTAACACATAAATACACCCATGCTGGTAGCACACATAAAGTGCCCATTAAAACTTTTGGAGTGGTTGGTGTTAGGAAGGGCATCCAGCCATAGAAAATAAGCCAATTTAGATTGGAATCTGGTGCAACTCTCCGGCTTACTACTTCCAGTCAAACTAGCTAACCCACACCCGTATGGAAAATGGACGTTAAATGATGATGATATATATATATATATATATATATACATATAGATAGAACTTGAAAAAGAGACTGTTTGCCTCTGACTTAATGGACAACTCTACTTTATACAACAGAATTTATAAAAGAAAATCATTAAACAGCCATACCAAGGGATATCAAGTGTATATATATAT
>NC_068994.1:33343766-33353100 GCF_001194135.2 Octopus bimaculoides | reverse complement strand
TATATATATATATATATCATCCTCATCATTGTTTCGTGTCCTCCTTCCATACTGGCATGGGTAGGATGATTTGACAGGAGCTGGCCAGGCAGAAGCCTGCCTGCACTATGCTTCTGCGTCTGTTTTGGCATGGATTTTATGGCTCGATGCCCTTCCTAACACCAACCACTCCATATGGTGGGATGAGTGCTTTTTATGTTGTACTCGTACAGGTAAGGCTAGTTTTGGCATGGTTTTTACACCTCTATGCCCTTCCAAATGCCAACCACTTTACAGTGTGGACTGGATGCTTTGTAAGTGGCACCTACACTGGCAGGCTCACCGAATAACTTTGCAAGACAAGGAGACTTTGAGAGGGGAGGAGGCACTGGAGGAGGTGATCATGTGTCAGATGATGAAAGGTTAGAATGTGACAGAGGGATAGAAACAGATGTCTCTCTACAGAGGAGGTACATGGTCACCCAGCCAGAGAGAGAGAGGGGAGAGAGGGAAGAAAAGAGGGAGAGAAAGAGAGTGAGAGTTAACAAAAATGAGGGCAGAAACAGGTATTCTGCTGAAGAGGAGGGACATAGTTTCTTAGAGAGGAGGAGTTGACAAGAAGGAGACGTGTTGCTGAAAAGGAGTTTCATGGTTACTTAGCCAGAGTTAAGAACAAGAGAAGGAGGGAGAGAGAGTGATTAAGAATGAAAGTAGAAACAGGTTTGTTGCTGTAGAGGAGATGGACTAACCAAATGACTATAAATAGTAGCAGTAAAGGAGACGGCAAGAATCAGAGGAGGAATTCACAGTGGTCAAAAAGCTATAAAGAAGTGAAAGCGTAAGCTCTCTGCCGGAGAGGCAGAAAAAGAAAAAAAGACATGGATAAGGAGGTTGAGGAAGAGGTTGAGAAGGAGGTCGAAAAGGAGGAAGGTGAGAGCGTGATTGAGAAGGAGCTGGAGAAGGAGCTCGAGGAGGAGTTTGAGAAGGAGGAGACAGTGGCAGGGGCACTGGCTATACCAGTGGAGGAGAAAGATTTAGACGGTCAACATGAGGGTGTAAAAGCAACATTAACCAGAATGGAGGAGGATAGGGACAGAGGGAGGGTGCCAAGAGTGGAGCAGGGAAGGGGAAAACAGGCGAGAAGGGGGAGGGAGCATGGGTGGAATTTTATCACATGTGCTAGGACCACGGAAACTGAGAGAAAAATAATGAGTTCAAATCCATTATAAGGGTGGGGTTGCCTACGGATATTTGCTTGGAAAATGTAAAGGCTATTGTAGTCGATAAAGATAGATATAATTTGCTACAGCAAATGTGTGGAAGGGGCATCGATCCACCGGGAGTTGGTGGAATTTGATAAACTGCCACCAGTGGTAGAGTTAAAAGAACTAGAACCATTTATGAGATATTGAAAAAAAAGTAAGTATAATTATTTCATTAAAAAAAAAGGAAAAAAAACGATGATAATGGAAAAAACAAAGGAAAAAAACGATGATAATGGAAAAAACAAAGGAAAAAAGATTATAAACTGCGCATTTAAATGTTCAAATGGTACTGCATGAGAGTGGGGCTCATGCAGTCATTTCATTTTCATTATTATATAACAGCTTTTTCATTTTCATTCATTTTGTGTTTTTTGTCCCCACTATAGTGTTCTGTCTGTCCTTGTGCTATCCCCTCTGTGTGAATGGCCATAGTGCCAAAATAAAGAAAGAGAGAGTAGGTATTAATCACAGGAATTCATAAGGTGTCATTTTGGTAGTTTGTTGGGACATCGTTTGTTGTTTCGTGTATAGTTCATGGAGAGTTTTGTTGGATTATTACATTGTTGTTACCCAACTTTGTTATATATTTCATTGTTACTACACAGTTATAGTGTAAAAAAGTATCATCATAACAATTGGCGATACAACACTAATACAAATTAGTATTGGAGCGATAAGAGAAATGTATATCTTACAAATGTAACATAAATATTGTTTTCATGGAATGCATCTTTGCACTGAGTTCATTTAGCAGGAACTGAATTCGAGTTTAAAGCAAAAATATAAGGATAAATGTAACAAAACCTCCCTAAAGCAGAAACCCTAAAATAAGTATTACCCTAGCCATAATTAGGATCCCAATGAAGGGCCATCAGGCAATATGGTGTAATATAAAAACCACCATAAACCAAGAAACCAAGAATCTTTTAACAAGTTCAATCATTTGGGAATGAAGGACAACTTAGAACAAGTTCACAAGATATAAAAGCTTCGTAGATAACAAACACATCAAATATTTATGCTGATCACCAGCAGCTGAACAGATATCATTATGGTTTCAACACTTGGGCTGTACTGTTCAATCCAACAGTGTCAATAGTGCTAAAAAAAAAAACACAGCCTGGGAATTAATGGACAAATGGCAAGAATGAGACATTAGCAAAATGTGTCCATTATTTCTTCACCTGTTTATTATTACAAATACAAGTAACAAATCTCAAACATAAACATTCTATACAAAGCATAGAAATTAGAAATGTTATATATAAAACATGAAAATATCTTCATATAAAACATAGAAATGGCATAGAAATGTATTGATGGCTAATGGGAAAAGACATAGAAAAGAAAATATTGTTATACATATTAAGCTAAATATATACACATATTTAAATATATTCTCTGCAGCTATCTCCTTGTGTTTCTAACACTTAGTCCAGTAAAATGATAACTGGTGCAATTCCATCATCAATGATTGACAAAAAAGCCATAACAAATTGTTACTGCTTGTAAAGCTGGTGAAATGTAGTAACTGACCTCACAAAGTAATGGAATCAGTCAAAAATATTGGGAATTCTGCTAATTTCTAGTATCAGTTTGCCACATAAAGGTAAGGTCCTTGATTCATTTATCTATCTGGGTATTTGTACAAAAATATGTAATTTCTCAGATAGGCATAAACAACATCTTGTTTTGTTGGGATCATGAAATGTATATCATAGTGGAAACTAAGTGTCATCAAACCCTTAGGCTGGAAAGTGTTCTTTCAAAAATTACAACCAACTCAATGCTATTATTGACAAGTGTGGCTTTAGAACATGGAAGTGCCTTTCTTCCCAGATTAATGATCACATTTGAATTCAACTTGTTCAAATAGATCAATTCCCATACACTACAAATGCCTTTTTTAAAAACCCTTTAGATAATCGCATGAAATCACACAGACAATCCTCAAACATCCTGATACAAACAAGCAAACTAAATAGACGTACACTCTCTAAACATGTCAAACAACATAATAAAAAATATTTCAAAAACATTGCTGACACTCATGATATCATAAACGCAGAGACTATCATATTAGTATCATTGCTTTTAACATTGTAAAACACAGCAACAAAACCTAACTCTTCTCTAAGCATAGAAAACTTGCTATATGTATATCTTATTATCTTATATTACTTGTGACAACCAACTTGCTCTATCTACGTTTTATAATACTCCTACTGACCAAGTTCACAGATTCGTATCTAATCCTATGTATAGTTTAACAAACACCTTCCAAAACAAAGTGGTTTTCATCAGTAACCTTGTAAATGGCTTGATTAACCATAACAGTTTTAGTATTTAAACTGGCCATATCCAGCAAAAATATTCTACATGTTTTATGTTCAAACTAGCCAGATTCGGCCTTTCATGCCTATCATGCAATGTCATTCTAAAAATATACAATCACAGCATTGAAATCTCAAAATGGAAGACAATGCATGATTAATTAAAACAAATATGAATAAATAAGTATTATGTTTTAGAGAGTAATCTTAAAGCTAAAACTTTAAGATTAGAAATTCTACAAAAGTAGTTTATTTAAACTGCAGCGCCACAGTTATCAGGTTGTTTTGCAGAATATAAAATAAAATGCTCTGTTGAGTTACCAAATTTGATGTAGTGGAATACTACTTGGAAGCCCTGAAGTTTCAGTAAATATTTACTATTAGCAGATTATCAGAAAGTCATTCTTATTTTATAATGGTTCCTTTTGGGCCAAGAAAAGAGTAGTCCAATATTTACATTTAAATGAGGTGCTTTGATGAAACTGAAGTTAAGTTTTTCTTTCATCTTAGACACTCTCAGCAAGCAAACCACAACCACCCTTCTCATTTCTGTATTGTAGAGTGAGACAATAGCTTAACAGTTTCCTATAACATGAGTGTCTAAACACATGGATAAATTCAGAAAAGAATAAAAAGCTTAATTAAAAATTGCTGTTTGAAAATCACCATTAGTATCAATCTAACTGATTAACGTTTTTAAAGCTACCCATGACAGAATCCAGTTCTTGTTGCAGTTTTGGTAGTTTATGTACCTCACTTACTCTGAGAGGTATGCCAGCAGAGTGTAAGCTTATGGTAGAGTCTCCCACGCTGGACAAGTGAAAGGGCAGAGGCCAGACTAATATGAAATGGATTTACATTTAACACCTAGGAAAAAGCAGTTTTACAACCAGCAAAACCTGGGAGATGGTGATCACTCTACTTTTCATTGCACAGAGTTGAAAACAGCAGAGAAATCTCATTGATGGCCTCCACTTCACAGAGAGAAAAAGGTTTAAGTCAGTAGATTAAGTTTTTGATTGTAAACTATATCTGACTATGGGCAAACACAACTCTTCTGGAAAACCAAAATACACAAACATTATGAACATAAAAATCTGCACATACATACATACATACATACATACATACATATATACAAACAAAAATACCTTGTTGTTGATGTTGAAATTCCAATGAAGGAGCCTTGGATCTAGGTTAGAAACCGGTTCTTTCTCTGTTGGCTAGAAATCTTGAAATAAGTTGAATAATGTTTAACACATTCAAGTACACTCAAATATGAGAAGACCTTTCACTGCAAAATAATAATGGAAGAAAATTCTCCTCTTAGATAACTTGTATAAAAACACATTGGGCTATGAATGACATCCCTAGGCCATTGGATGCGAGTATTTCTGTATTCTTTCACTTTATCAACTGGCAGATTTAGTGTTTGTAGATGATGACAAAAAGGAATGCAGAGACACAAGCAGCCTACCATCCAATAGCGTCATTCTTAGACCATGTGGTAAATATGACTTTGCACAAATGATTTATTCAATGTTACTTTCTGTGACTTTATTTAATTCTAGCTTGACCATATATATGTGTGTATATATATATATATGTGTGAGTGTGTGTGTGTATGTCTGTGTGTGTGTGGTGTGTATGTGTGTGCATGTGTGCATGCATGTGTGTATATGTGCGAGTGAGTGTTTGTGTGTGCACGCATGTGTATGCATGCATGTGTGCACATATGTGCATATGCACATGTGTGTATGCATGTATGTATGCATGTATACATGCATGTGTGTGTGCATGTATGTGTGTATGTGTGAGTGCATGCATGTGTGTGTGCATTATACAAACACCAATACATGCGTGCACACGCTCACACACACACACACACACATACACACACACATACACACACACACACACACACACACACACACACACACACAAACACTCACAATGGGCTTCTACCAAATCCTCTCACAAGGTTTTGGTTGACCCAAGGCTATAGCAGAAGACACTTACCCAAGGTGCCATGCAATGGAACTGAACACAGAACCATATCGCTGGGAAGCAAACTCCTTTACCACACAGTCATGAATGAAGGAAAAGAAGAGATGAACAAGAACAATAAGGCAGAGAAAGAAATTGAAGAAGAAGAAGAAGAAGAAGAAGAAGAAGAAGAAGAAGAAGAAGAAGAAGAACAATAAGCCAAAGAAGAAGAAGAAGAAGAAGAAGAAGAAGAAGAAGAACAATAAGCCAAAGAAGAAGAAGAAGAAGAAGAAGAAGAAGAAAAAGAAGAAGAAGAAGAAGAAGAAGAAGAAGAACAATAAGCCAAAGAAGAAGAAGAAGAAGAAGAAGAAGAAGAAGGGGAGGGGCGAAATCGAGGAGGGTGGGAGGCAAGGAGATTACAATGGCAAAGAAAAGACCCCAGAAAGATCAGGTGAATAAGATCGTTAACAGGTAAATGGATGGGGGAAGAAGCTGGTAGTGCATAAACAACAACAAAAAACAACCCTAAAAATCAATACTATCCCACCTTATCAGCAATATTGATCTTTTTATCCCCAGACGTAAATCTGTATCTTTTGAATCAGAGTGACATGTTGAGGTGAAGGATGGTGACGAGGAGGTGGTGGAAGTGAGTGGGGGAGGAGGGGAGGTGACTAGGGGTGGCTGGGGAGGTGCGGTCGGGGCTTGTGGTGGGAGTGGTGGTGGTGGTGGTGGTGCAGTTGCTGCTAACCGCTGCCACCAACACTAACACCAACATCTCTAGCACGATCTACTGCCACTACTACCATAACCACCACTATCACCACCACCACCACCACTACTACCACCATCACCACCGTCACCATCATTGCCACCGTTACCACCACCACCATCACCACCACCACTGTCACCACCACCACCGCCACCACTGATGAAACCATCTCTATCACTGACACCACCACCACTATCACCACCATCATTATAATCATCTCTACTGCTAACACCACAATTACAGCTAACTCTACTACCACCACAACAACAAAACGACCATCACCACCACCACTATTACTATTGCCACCACCACTATTGTCCCTAACAAGACTATCGTCGCTTCCACTACCAACAATGCTACCACATTAAAGACCCCCATCAGTCATGAATGACCATGGGATTGCACTGCACCTAGAAAGTTACCCTCTGAGGCACAACTCCAAGCAAGGTTGTTTATAGAGGACCAGCAGTCGCCCATGCATACCAGCCTCCCCTCTCAGCACCACTGATGTTGTTCAAGTCAAATGCAAAGACCAATACAGCTTGGCACCAGTGACGTTGCAACTCATTTCTACAGCTGAGTGAACTGGAGCAATGTGAAATAAAGTGTCTTGAAATCGAACTCACTACCTCATGATTGTGAGCTTGACACTCTAACCACTGATCCATGCATCTTCACCACCACATTATAACTATCTATATTTATATGATGGGTTTTCCATCTACCAAATTCCCAGTTTCCATCAACCAAATTCACTCATAAGGCATTGATATGTCCAGTACTGTGGCATTCTAAAGTTAAACAATTATCAAAAAACTAAATATCATCAAAATTTTGAAGCTACAAAATAATACTTGATTAATTCAAAACAATGTTAATATTAAGCTTTACATTTAACAGAAAAATCTGAATACTAAAGGGTTAAGGATATAGTGAAAGGCCTGGTTGGAGGCCCAACCTTCCAAGTTTTTTTTACAGGACTTAAAAAAACTGAAGGACTGCTGCAATAAGTATGTGAATCTGAGAGGGTAATATGATGAATAAAATCATAATTAACTGATTCTCCTGTATTTTCTTTTATCCAAAACCAGGAAGTTTTCAGCACCTCCTCATACATACATATGTGAGTATGTATGCATGGACATAAAGTATGGGTGTCATTGCATATATAGATCTTATTGCATGTAGAACTTCATGAATGTTTTACAAATTTTAACAATACTTTTAACAGCTTGTAACTGTAATCTTCTCACTAGGTATTTTCTTTCTAGCTTTCTCAAGATTGGCACTGAAGCAGTTAATCATGTAGTCATATATTCCAATAATTATTGGTAGAAATCTTAATTTATGGTCCAAGTGAAGTACCTGAATATTTCTCATTAGTTCAGAATAGTTGTTCTCTTTTTCATTAACCCATTACATTATGTTGGCATTTACTGGACAACTGATTTCAACTGCTGTACTCAATTTCTTTTCTGTGTTCTAGATCTCTGCTGTCTGGTTTGTTGTGCTTGCATTTCATGGAAGTCTTGAGAGAGACATTACTCTAGTATTCTTTTGAATTATGTGGGGTTACTCCTTTGATATTGCCATAGTTTTTTTTCATATTTGTCTCCTCAGTATTATCCTTCTGAATACTTATCCCCATTCAGACATGGATGTTCTCTTAGAACAAACTAAACTGTTGGCTTTTGGTGCAAAATGCACTCTTCTTTATATCACTAGTGAGGAGATAACTCCCTGCAACCTTCAGTGCCAAGATCACCAGATCACATGATTTCAACCTTCTTTAGTCTTGTCAAGGGTGGACACTTGCCCATTAGAGGTAGCAGCGATTCATCTCCTTTCTGAGGATTTCGTTATACATTGCTCCAACCGGTGGTGCATCAGCATGGCCGCAGCTCTGAGCTGAAACTTTGAAATGAAATTTGTTTATGTCTCACAGATAGGTAAAACCATGAGGACATTTTCAGGCAGCTACTTATGATGTCAGAGACATCCTCTATGTGAATCTTACAAATGTTACATCATTTGTCACATCTAGGTGGTTTATCTATATACCTGTCTTTCTAGTACATCATGTATATTATGATCATTTTCTGCTCCTGTATTGCAAAAGAATATCCTTGAAAGGGAGAGCTGAGCTAATATCCTGGCTGCTAGTTCAGGGTAGACTACTTTGGTTGTCAATGTTGCCATCACTTTGAAACCTTCTGGGAACATATCCATGCAAGAACTTTTACTATTGTGTATGCAGTCTTTCTTCAGATAACTTGTTGCAGTAGAATAACCTGGCATTCAGTCCGTTACAAGAACAAGGGTTCTAGTTGATCCAGTCAATGAAACAGCCGGTTTACTCATTTTTGGCAGCAGAGTGGACTGGAGCATGATGGAATAAAGTTTCTTGCTCAAGGACTCATATCACTAGAAATCGAACTCATGACCTTGCAATCATGAGCTGAATACCCTAACCACTAAGCCACATGCCTTCACTGCAGTAGAATAGTGTAACTTGTAGGTGTGTGTCCTTGGTCATTTATCAGACAATATTTTCTAAGAAGCTTCTTTCCAGCTGTCATGATGTGATCAGTCTCATGTATGCAAAGTTGGTCCATGACAGATGTGCCCCAGCATGATCACAACCTGATGACTGAAACAAGTAAAAGTAACTTGTAATTATTTAATTGACCCCAAAAGGATGAAAGGCAAAGTCGACCTCAGCGGAATTTGAACTCAGAATGTAACAGATGAAATACCGCTAAACATTTCGCCCAGCGTCTTAACAATTCTGCCAGCTCACTCCCCTAGAAAGGATTAATATCATCATTATTATTATCAATGTGGTGAGCTGGCTGAATCATTAGCACCCGGGGCAAAATTCTTAGCGATATTTCATCTGTCTCTATATATATATGTGTATATATATATATACATATAAATTAAAAACATAAAAATAAATTATCAAGTATTACCTCTAACATTTATATATATATATATAT
>NC_068994.1:33335284-33336564 GCF_001194135.2 Octopus bimaculoides | reverse complement strand
TATACAGGGAGCATAAGATATTTGAGGGCAGATTTGTGTTTATAAAAAAAAAACCAGATATATAATAACAGATAACTTTATTTATCGAAAAATGCTATGAGGATAAAGATAAACCTTCTTTTCTATAATGTTATTCAACAAAGCCACCTTCAGTTTCAACAACTGCTTCTATATGCGATCTAAATCATCTACATGCTTGAATCAAGTGGTCCTGGTTCATTTTGGACATTACTCTGACTATGGCAGCTTTCAAAGAATCTTTGGTGTTATGGGCTTGTTCATTGACCTCAGTCACAATGACGCACCATGTGTAATAGTCCAATGCATTGAGATCTGGGGAATTAGGAAGCCGAATGTTAGGGGTTATGTGATCATGAAAATTTTCAACCATCCATTCCTGTGTTACTAGAGCCATGTGTGATAGTGTAGAGTCTTCCTGAAATACATAACGCCTTCCATTGCATGCACTGTCTAACCAGGGCTTGACAATTATTCCCAGGACCTCAATATAGGCAGCAGAGATAACTCTAAGGCCTTGCGGAAAGAAGTAATGAGGCATCACATGTCCTTCATTGCTGACAATCCTTAAAGCCATGACAGTTGCAGGAAATTTTGACTGCATAACACTTGGAACTTCAGAAGGGTCTGCACATAACCATCTGTCATTTCTTCTGTTAACTTTCTGATCTTGGTCGAAGTTTTTCTCATTTGAGAAAAATCAAATCTTCTGCTGGATTTTTCAGTTTGTTTAAGAACCTTTTAGATCTGATGTAGTGATTTTCTTCTGCTTTTTCTGACAAATTGACCTTTCCTTATCGTATAAGACTTATATCTGATGTCTTCGTGGACAACATTTCTGACTGTTCCTTCTGACACATGGAGATCTTTTGCAATTGACCTCATGGACTTTCTGGGATTGTAATCAATGGTCCGTTGAACTTGCTGGATAAATTCACGTTTTGATGATTTCAGAACATTTAGAATGCTTTTTATGCTTTGATACTGGTGATATGTTTCCATCTTCAGTCTCTAGCTCCTTACACACTCTGTAGACGTAAAATCTGGCAACTTTTAAAAATCGAGATATTTCTAAATTGCTATGCTCAGCCTTTAGAACCACAATAACAGCATGCCTCTTCATTTCTTGAGTAAGCTGAGCATCTGCCATTATTATTTTCTGAAACAAAGAATATACTGTGTTAGCAAAAAATGCAGCAATGACCCCAAAAATATATGTCCTCAAATACCTTATGCACCCTGTATATATATATTATATATAT
>NC_068994.1:33333574-33335190 GCF_001194135.2 Octopus bimaculoides | reverse complement strand
TATATATATATAAATTAAACAATAGGGTAAAAAATTGGATATTAATTAATATCAATTTAATACCAGGTAACAAGCACATTAAAAGAATCAGGGAGATTCAGAAAAAATCTGAGATCTCAAACAATTATTGTATATGTATATATAAGAATATATAAAAATATATATAAAGGAGGCCACTAGGTGGACTGCTAATGTGCTAGAAGAAGATCACATGTCATGTGTCTACTAAGACCTTTGAGAATTATTCGGTCTTAGTATATATATATATATATATATCATTGTGAATACTCAAGTATGACTTTGCTTGAGTATGTGTGTGTGTATAAAGGTAAGAGTTGGGATGAGGGCACTTCATGTAAGTGTGTGTGTGTGTGTGTTTAAGGTGTTTATGCCTGTGTGTATATGGAGTAGTTGATGGCCTAAGACTTGTAATTAGCAAAGGGGATGGCTGCTCAATTGCTCTGGAAGTATAGTAGCCAGAGCAAGGCTATGCTGGACAGAGTTGAAGGACCTACTATCACTGTTGGCAACAAAGGTTTCTTCCCAAAGGGAAGAGTGTCAAATGGTTGTCTTTAAACTGCAAAGTTGCATGGTAATGAGATAAGAACCTTGAACACAGAGGTCTTAAGAATGCTGGATGTGCAAAGTAAGCGTGCGTGAATGACAGAATATAAATATGCTGAGAAAAAACTGGGCATAAGAGAACATGTTTCTCTCTCAGCATCTTTTTTCTCTCCTCATCAAATCTTTCTGTAGAAGAGCAGATGTTCAAAACATTAATCACTTCTATTTTTCCTGAGCATTAAATTAATACAACTTGTTTGTTGTTCCTTCGCTTCATCTTCATGTGGACCATATTATATATAAATCTAAATAAGAAGGGTGAAAAATTGAATATTAATTTGATTAATACCAATTTAAAACCAGTGCCTTAGCATATTGAAAAATCTGAAGATTCAAAAAAATTATATTACATACATATAAGAGGGATGACCACTAAGTGGACATCCATTATGCTAGAAGAAGACTATCTATGGTCTGATCACTAAGAAAAGATTGTTCTCAAGAAAATTCAGCAGATGCCAGAACATAAGCAAGCAAGACAAATGAAAAGATACAAAATATAAAGATTAATCACAGTGTATAGTTCTGCAAATTATATTGCTAAGACGACCACATTAAAGAGTTGTGGACAATTACGTAAGTGGTAACATCGAAACTAGTCTGTGATTATTCTTTATATTTTGTATCTTTTCATATGCTTGCCCCACTTACCCCATTCTGTTCTTCTAAGATGTGCATTCTTACGTGCACATGCTTTGTGTGTGTGTTTGCATGCATGCAGATGCAAATGCATGCACACATAAGGATACACATCTTAAAAGAACAGAATGGAGTAAGTGGAACAAAAGCACACATGCAAATGAAAAGTTCCGCTGAAGAGGTCATAGATATGTGACGAAAGATTTTTGGACAATGGTCGAGTTAAAATTAAAAAAAAAAAAAAGAATAGTAATGAATGAATGAAGAACAAATATATAGTGTGTGTTTATTTGGGAAAAAAAATGACCATCCCGAAATACAATATCTGTTTCAACACACAGTTTCACATCAGG
>NC_068994.1:33331360-33333564 GCF_001194135.2 Octopus bimaculoides | reverse complement strand
ATATATAAAAGAATACAAAAAAAATGCAACAAGAATGCAACAGGTGACAAGAAATCCAGACAGTTGGATGATACAAAAAGGGACAAGAAAAAACAAGGATGGGTCATTCAGAGTTTTCTTTCATCAGTTGAGTTCCAGATTATCTTTGCAGTTTTGGCTGCAAAGATAATCAATTTGGTCATTTAAAAATTTTCTTTTATCTACTCTGCATTGTATAATGTAGAGCTGTCCCTTAAGTTAGACATGAACAATTTCCATTTCAAGTTGTTATTGGATAATCATTTTCCATTTGTCATTTCAAAACCCTGTACTGTTTAAATGATAATT
The DNA here is from genome assembly GCF_001194135.2 of Octopus bimaculoides. Lineage (NCBI taxonomy): Eukaryota > Metazoa > Mollusca > Cephalopoda > Octopoda > Octopodidae > Octopus > Octopus bimaculoides. Next base: position 33,333,237 of record NC_068994.1, on the reverse strand, counting down.
ATTCACTTATACTTGGCAAATATGAATTTCCTCATGCGCAAGCATCTCAATGCTTGCTCATGTCTAGAATTTATTACATTACCTTTGGATGTGAAAATCCAGTAAAATTTTTCTAAACATAAGTCACATCTATTGGTTACAGGTCTCTATGGTTTTGCAGTACAAATTAATTCCCATTTAATCGTATAGTGTTTGTTACTGTTCTTAAAAGACCAGATTAATTTGCTAAAACTTGTTTGGAACCTTTTATTTTGTCTTTAAATGAACTTAAATGATTTGCTAGTCTCCTCTTGAAAATGAATGATATCCCACCAATGTAAAAGAATTCCTTACTCCCAAATATAATTATATCTATATTTTACATTTTGATCTTACACTTATTTTCCAAAACAGTATTCCCGTTTAGAACAGTTGCAAAGATAGTCTTTTATATTTCTCCCAGATTTAGTTTTAATTTGATCATTCATTGTAGAATTAAATTCATTTCCACCAAGTTATTTATTGCTATTTACTCCATCAGATAACGTTATCTTTGTTCTTATTCTAACTGAACTTTTATTCGATTTGATGTTATTAACTATGTTAAATCGAATTGTTTCCCTTTCCATGACATTTAAATTCCTGGTGTTCCCTTCTAGTTGAGATTTTTTATTTATATCTCGTTTGATGTTATTATGCTTAATATTTACTATGCTATTCTGATTGTAATCACATTTTTGAAATTTCAATATTATTTTAGCATAATGTGTTGCTATAATTTGTGCAATATTTCTACTAAGACAAAAAGCCAAGCTAAGCTTATGGCTATTAAAAATTTTGTAATATTTGGGATTGCATGGAAGATATTTTTGAATTGCTATATTAAACAATTGGAAAAAAATTGTAATTTACCTGTTTACCAAATAGAATGATTAACTGTAAAGTATTCTTTGAGTTAAGATCATAATCTTGATATTTATATATATATATATATATATATATATATATATATATATATATACACACACACACACAAATACAGGTATAGCAAATATGATACAACAATATTATCTCAGCCACACCAACTATGGGAAAGAAATTTTAATAAATCAGTGTTTTTACATGGCACCAGCATGGGTGCTTTTAATGTGGCACCAGCATAGGGGATTTTTATGTGACACCCCAGCATGGTAGCTTTTTGCATGTCACTAGCACTAGTGGGGTCACCAAGTAACTTGTAAGACAAGGACCTCTCAACTGAGAAAGGGAGTGGAATTGAGAGAAGTGACCATGGGCTAGGCAAGAGGTCAGACTATGAAAGAGTGACAGAGATAGCCCCCTTAGAAATAGAGATGATATCTGCCTACCCCTGTAGGACAAGGGGTGTGTGTAGTTTATCTGTCGATGCGACGAAGACCATCTAGTCATCCTGGGGTGGAGTGGGCTTGTTTTGTGACTCCATAGATGGCTAGTGAGGCCAATCTGTGCCCGAAAGAGTCTTTGGCAGTGTGGACAGGGAATGGTAGCGCCTGTGACAGGGTTGTTAGATCTGTTCTTCCTGGCTTGTCTGCAGTCTTCTGCAGCAGTGATCCTATTGGTCTCGCATGTGTTGGCACCCTTGTGGACAGCTGATCACCACCTTTCTCTGTCAAGACAAGGGGTACAAACACACACACACACATACATATATGCACTTTCTTTATGCTTTCTCTCCTCCTTCTTCTCTCTTACTCATTCTCTCTCTATCTCTCATACTATCTCTAATTTGTATTTAGTACACTCTCTACCCATTGCACTGTCACCCTTTCCCCAACAATGTAGGTATACATATAAATTTACATATACATACATATATATATATATATATATATATATATATATATATATATATATATATA
>NC_068994.1:33323428-33324911 GCF_001194135.2 Octopus bimaculoides | reverse complement strand
TTATATGTGTGTGTGTATGTGTGTAAGTATGTATGTGTAGTGCTGTGTGTGTGTATCTGTGTGTCTGTGAGTGTGTATGTGTGTGTGTCTGTGTGTTAGTGCATATGATTTGTCCACTAAGTTTTTGTCAAGGTAGTGTATTGTGTGTGTGTGTGTGGATTCGTGCATGTTTGTGTGTGTGGTGTGTGTGTTTGTGTGTATGTGTGTGTGTGTGAGAACGATTGCATCCCATTTTTGTCAAAAATAGTGCTGTTCATGTGAATGAGCATGTGTGTGTATGTCTATGTGTAGTGATTCATGTGTATGTGTGTCTAGTGCTGTAGCATTTTCTGTGTATGCGTGTGAATCTGTGTGTATAATGTAGTTTCTGTGTACATGCGTGTCTAGTGCTGTTGTATGCATGTGTACGCGTGCTGTGTCAAGGGTCGCGATCATTTTTTTGTCAAAGCATTGTTGCATGTGTGTGTCTAGTGCTGTGTGTTTGTAAGTGTGTGTGTGTGTGCGCGCGCGCATTTGTGTATGTATGTGCATGTATGTGTGTCTGTGGTGTGTATGTGTATGTATTTGTATGTGTGTTTGTGGTGTGTTTGTGTATGTATTTTTTGTCAAGGCATTGTTGCATGCGTGTGTGTGTCTAGTGCTGTGTGTGTGTCTAGTGCTGTGTGTTTGTAAGTGTATGTGTGTGTGTGTGTGTGTGCGTTTGCGTATGTATGTGCATGTATGTGTGTTTGTGGTGTGTATGTGTATGTATTTGTATGTACGTGTTTGTGTGTCTGTGTGTGCGCTGGTAGTGTGTGTGGTGCTGCAAGTTTGTGTGTGTGTGTGTGTGTGTGTGTGTGTGTGTGTGTGTGTGTGCACGCATGTGTGTATGTATGCTATGTCAAGAGTCATACTAAGTTTTTGTCTAGGCAGTATTGTATGTTCGCAAGCATGTATGTGTATGTGTGTATATATCTGTTCATAAGTGTATACGAGAGTGAGTTGCATGAAGGTCATACCACGGTTTTTGTTGTATGCGTATGCATACATGAGTATGTATATGTGTGTATATACGTATGTGGATATATATATATATATATATGTATCTGTATATATGTGTATGTGTGTTTGTATGATGTACATGAATGACAGTTGTATCACGTCTTCTTTGAGCGTAATGTGGTGTGTGTTTGTGAATTCATGTGTGAGTGTGAGCGTGAACGTGTCTGTGTGTGTTTGTCAGGAGTCCTACCAAGTTTCTGATGGATTCAATATTGTGTGTGTACGTGTGTTTGTCTCAAAGATCATACACAGTCAGTGTTAATGTTGGCTATTGTAGTGTTGTGTGTGCGGAGAGGATTTGTGCTGTGTTACAGTGAATATATTGTGAAGAGAGTTAACGGAAAAATCAACAACTGATATCTTCATACCTTTATATACCAATAAATATATACATATATATATATAAATATATATGCGTGTGTGTGTGTGTGTGTGTGTGTGT
>NC_068994.1:33322361-33323227 GCF_001194135.2 Octopus bimaculoides | reverse complement strand
TATATAGATATATATATACATATATATATATATCTCAATCAATCATTCAATCAATGTAATCATCAATCAGTCTTCCTATTCTTTCTCTCTCTCTCACTCTCTCTCTTACTCTCTTTCTCTATGTATGTGTGCATGTGTATATAAAAAGATATATATGTATATGTGTGTGCATACATATTTGATAACGTATATATATATATATATATATATATATATATATACATACGTATAAATATATATGTGTGTGTGTTTGTGTATCCATCTATTTGTCAATATATACATATATACACACATACACATCAATATACATGTATATCAAGCCCTATCTAACTATTTGTCCATATATACATACACATGTGCACATGTACACATACATACACACACACGCTCATAGACACATGTACATGCATATACACACACATACACACACATATACACACACATAAACATGTGTATATGAAGCCCTGTTTGACTATTAGTCTATATGATCTAGCTATCTCTGTTTGTGTATGTACCTTTCTGTCTATCTCTTCAACCAGAAATACATACCTGTCAATCACAGCAGCGCCTACACACTGAAAATGAATTGCATACACACATACCTACATAAAATGTACACACACAGACATACACATACATGCTCAAATACATAAATATACAAAAAGTGTAGGAGTGGCTGTGTGGCAAGTAGCTTGCTTACCAACCACATGGTTCCAGGTTCAGTCCCAATGCATAGCACCTTGGGCAAGTGTCTTCTACTATAACCTCAGGCCGACCAAAGCTTTGTGAGTGGATTTGGTAGATGGAAACTGAAAGAAGCCTGCCGTATCTATTTATATATATATATATACATGCATATATATATA
>NC_068994.1:33320956-33322270 GCF_001194135.2 Octopus bimaculoides | reverse complement strand
ATGTATGTGTGTGTGTAAGCTTGTGTGTCTGTGTTTGTCCCCCCAACATCACTTGACAACCGACGCTGGTATGTTTACGTCCCCGTAACCTAGCAGTTCAGCAAAAGAGACCAATAGAATAAGTACAACGCTTACAAAGAATAAGTCCTGTGGTCGATTTGCTCGACTAAAGGTGGTGCTCCAACATGGCCACAGTCAAATGACTGAAACAAGTAAAAGAGTAAAAGAGTAAAAGAACACACAAACACACAAGCACACACACACAAACACACACACAACTAAGACACACCTTCGAGAAAATAAAAACAATATATTTTGATGTGACATGATCAATACAACTTTGTTTATAGATTTAAATATACTTACACATATGTATATACATAAACATATATACATATATACATACATAAATATGTTCATACATACAGACATTGAAAGACTTACATACAGACAAACATACATGAACATACATTCATGGACAAACAAATATGCATACATATATATCTATGCAGGGGTCAATGTATAGATCCGCATACAGGAGAGAAATGCACTCAGCACTTAAAGTAAAGTGTAGTTATTTATCTAAATGCTTGCAAGGATGTAGGCATGGCTGTGTGATTAGGTAGCTTGTTTTGAGCCATCTTGGTCAGGTTTCGATCCCACTATGCTGCACCTTGGGCAGGCGTATTCTATTATAGCACCCTAATCTGATCAATGCCTTGTCAGTGAATTTGGTAGATGGAAACTGTGTGGAATCCCTGTGAAATGCATGTCCGTGTGCATACATATATAAACACACACACATATATGTATATATATGTATATATATATATATATATATAAATATATATATATATATATATATATATGTATGTATGTATATGGAGAGAGAGAGAGTGAGTGAGAGAGGGACAGAGACAGACAGACAGAAAGAGAGCAGACAGCAGGGTTTGGTGCAGTTTTTTGACTTGCCGGCTCCTGTGAAACCATCTAACTCATGCCAGCATGGAAGGCAAATATCAAATGCTGCTGATGATGATGATGATGATGATAATGAATGTGTGTGTGTGTATCTGTCTGTCTGTCTTTGTGTCTCTGTTGGTCTCCTCTTACTATATGATCACTAGTTTACATTGCTGTAAACAAAATACAATGAGCCGGAACTTGTGAATATGGAATTAATATTTTATTCACTCTCAGACTTATTTTTGAGTTCTTTCTTCTAACTGGCTGGATTTAGCTCATTTATGACCTTGTCACATTGTCACATCCTGAATATATATATACATATATATGTATATATATATATATATA
>NC_068994.1:33316313-33318881 GCF_001194135.2 Octopus bimaculoides | reverse complement strand
ATATATATATATATATATTTAATCATCATCATCATTTAACATCCGTTATCTATGCTGGAATGGGTGTATATATGTAAATATACATGTGTGTGTGTTTGTGTAAAATATATATGCAAATTTATATATACATACATAACCAGCAAACATATAGCCATAGATACATACGTATATACATAGTTAGAGGTAGATAGAGGCACAAATAGTTATAGGGAAATATAGGTATTTATGAAGGAAATGACATATTGAACCTAGATGTAGGTGATGTAGGTGTAGATAAAGAAATAGATGGGATGGTCACTGCATGGGACGTCTTTTACTATTGATCTATTACATCAGAGCTGACTAATTATGGGACATACAACAACAACAACAACTGTAGCAGCAGTAACAACAATAGCAACAATAATAATATTTTCAAAGTTTGGCACAAGATCAGCAATTTCAGGGAAGGGAGCAAGTCAATTACATCGACCCCAGTACACGACTGGTACTTATTTCATTGATCCAGAAGGATGAAAGGCAAAGTCGACCTCGGTAAAATTATAATAATAATAATATTCACATTATTTACATTATTTACATTTGATGGATATTTGTCCTCATCTTGTTTGTTGCTAACACAATGTTTCGACTGATATACCCTCCAGCCTTCTTCAGGTGTCTTGGGGAAATTTCGAACCTGGGTTCTCATTCCTAAGGTATTTTCTGATGTTTTTGTTGTTGTTATTCTTCTTCTTCTTCTTCTTCTTCTTATTATTATTATTATTATTATTATTATTATTCAGGTCATTGCCTGGAATCGAACTCGGAATCTTGGGGTTACTAGCTAGCGCTCTTAACCACTACACTACGGGTTTATAGCGTAGTGGTTAAGAGCATGGGCTACTAACCCCAAGATTCCGAGTTCGATTCCAGTCAATGACCTGAATAATAATAATAATAATAATAATAATAATAATAATAATAATAATAATAATAATAATTATAATAATAATAATAATAACAACAATAATAATAACAAAAACACACGGAGAGCGCAAACCTCCAACAAAGCAGTACCAACGTCCTCTCAGCAGTTAGTCAGAGAGGATTTTTAAAATGAGAATATCTGGAATAAACTCGACTCTTCTAACAAATGAAAATACTAAAAATGAACCTGATCGCTCTCAAAAATTAAGTAAAAAAAACTGGAAAAATAGTCAAGAATCCTTGTCCGGTACCAGATCAATCCCAAAATCTAATCAGTTCATGCCAGTCATAAGTCCAAACATCCCTAAAAGTTTCATCCGAATCCATCCAACGGTTCTTGAGATATCTACTCCATGGACAAACGAACAAACAAACGTGACTGAAAATAATACCTCTGCATTTACTAAGGTGGAGGTAATAATAGTCCTTTCTACTATAGGCACAAGGCCTGAAATTTTTTTTTGGGGGGGGGTACTAGTCAATTACATCAACCGCAGTGTTTCACTGGTACTTAATTTATTGACCTTGAAAGGATAAAAGGCAATGTCAACCTCAGCGGAATTTGAACTCAGAATGTAAAGGTGAACAAAATGCCACAAAGCATTTTGCCCGGTGTGCTAACGATTCTGCCAGCTCACTGCCTTAACAACAACAACAACATAACAACAACAACAACAACAACAATAATAATAATAATAATAATAATAATAATAATAATAATAATAATAATAATAATAATTGTAATAATAATGATGAATATTAAAAACAACAACAACACAAATAACAATAACAGAAAACAAAAATAATAGCAACAGCAACAATTAAAAATAATGCCAACAACAGAAACAACAATAACAACAACAACAAAAGCAACTATAGCATTAACAGCAACAACAACAACAATATGACGAGCCAGTCAGGGATGTTCTTGCTGGTCACATGGTCTGGAAGAAATGAGAGCCAAACCTCCCTCACATCTCACAGTTTTTAAAAACAACGGACATATTGTTTCACTGGGGAACACTGTGCTGCAGATATATTAGATGAGATGGTCAAGGCTGGAAAGCCTTTCTCTGATGAGACAGATGTGATATGAGGGTGATTTGACTACTATTTCTAATATGCCAAGAAATCCTGTTGAAGTTGCATTGTTATAATTTCTGTTGGTGATGTTATTGTTGTGGTAGTTGTGGTAGATTATGTTGTAATGGTTGGAGCTGATATTGTAATCCCGATTGTTGTTGTTGTGGGTGTTGTTCTTGTTGTTGATGTGGCTGCTGTTGTTGATGTTATTGCTGTCATAGTTGCTGCTGTTGTTGTTGTTGTTGTTGTTGTTGTTGTTGTTGTTGTTGTTATTGTTGTTGTTGTTGTTGTTGTTGTTGCTGTTGTTGTTGTTGTTGTTGTTGTTGTTGTTGTTGTTGTTATTGTTGTTGTTGTTGTTGTTGTTGTTGCTGTTGTTGTTGTTGTTGTTGTTGCTTAGCTCTCCTCTGCCCATTCTGGCCAGCTCTGATTTCAGATTGCTTATCACACCCATGAATAAATAGCTGGATCATCACTACCACCAACACCACCACCAACACCACTACCACTACTACCACC
>NC_068994.1:33314869-33316140 GCF_001194135.2 Octopus bimaculoides | reverse complement strand
ACCACCACCACCACCACCACCGTCACCACCACCACCACCACCACCACCGCCGCCACTACAATAACAACAACAACAGCATTCACCATGAATTGCCACTATTACCTGTACCATAATACCACCAACACTGTCACCACCATACCACTACCACCATACCACTACCACCATACCACTACCACCACCACCACTACCCCTACTACCAAGTCACGACACTACTACTGCAACTACCACCAGCAACAGTAACATATCATCATCACCTCCATACTACCACTACAATCATCACCATTACCACAACCACCACTACCGTTACCATAATCACCGTCACCACCCACTAACACCACTATCACCCCTACCACCATTACCACCATTACCATCACCACCACTACCATAACCACCACCACCACCACCACCACCACCACTACCACAACCACTTTTATTTCTAACTTTGAGAGCAAGGATACGAATTTAACAGAATGATGTGCAGGAAGAAATGCAGTAAAGCAGTTAATTGAATTCAAACCGTTGGATATTACTGGTACTTGGAGGGTTTGAATGGAAAAGTTGAGCCAAGCAAAGTTTGAACTCAGAACATCGCTAAATACTACAAGGAATTTAGCCTGACAATTTTCCTCTTCTACCACTTCAACATGACAGTGGTGCTCCAGCATGGCCATAGTGATGGTAGCTAAAACTACACAACTAAATGATCTCTATCCACTTCAATTAGTCCATATTTTTTTTACTTATTTCAGTCATTGGACTATTGCCATGCTGGAGCAATGCTTTGAGGGGTTTAGTTTAAATGAGGTAACCCCTTATTTCCTCGGTCTATCTTGCTGAGGAACTAAGTTATGAGGATGTAAACAAACCAACACTATTTGTCAAGTTATGGTGGGGATTCAAACACAAATACAAATACACACACATATACACACATATACAGATATACATGTATATATATATATATATATGTTGTTGTACTTGGGGATGGTCATATTGCCAGTTTAGCCAATAAAAACACACGCACTGTATATTTGGTGTTAATTCTTTTTTTTTTCTTTTTTTTTTCAGCTTTATATTACATTAATCTTAATCTTAATCTTATTTCGGCCAGAGTTCTTTCGTCACACTTCTGTGACCTCATCAGTGGTCCTTTGTTTCCTTCTTTCTTATGTGTGTCTCACCTTGCTAACTATCAGCCATTTTGTATTTTGTATTCCTATTGTATGTGTCTACGCATGCGTGTCCTTCAATGTGTCTGTGTCTTTTGTAAG
>NC_068994.1:33311771-33313588 GCF_001194135.2 Octopus bimaculoides | reverse complement strand
TGTATAGTGTGAATGGAGGATTCTGGTTTTATTGTTCTTAGTTTCTAGCCAGAGTTCAGTATCTAATACAGGTAATCTATGGTTAGGGTGTTTAGTAGGGTAGTCTATCGTAACTCTAATACTCTGGTGGATGGAGTTAGCTATTTGCTGGATGCTCTCCATAGTCTTAGTTTCTATTTCTATTTCAGGGGTACTCTCTTGTGGGGGTGTCTTTACCACTAAGTTGATATCATCGACATATCGAGAGTACACATTCATGAGTATGGAGTTCTGTGTCAGGCGTTCCTTAAGCCTTCTGTCCCACCATACCATGAAAAGATTGGCCACATCACCGGCGATACTACATATATATATATATAACGTTTTCAAAAAACATAAATCCAGAGAAGAAGCAGACACTAAGAAGTAGAACAGTGTATGTTACCACCCTTCCCCAGTAAATATATATATATATACACTCATATATAGATATATATATACAGTAACTGCTCAACTATATTAGGTGTTATGTTCCAAAACCCCTGCGGTAGGTGAGAGTCCACACTGAAACAGTACTGTGCTGTAAATTTTTTTAATTATAATTTGTATATATTTATTTCATTATAAATGCAAAACAACACCACGGAAGAATCGAGGTAAGCTCAAATAATAAACTACGATAGGTCAATCGCAATAGATGAACCACGATATGGTGAGGGATTACTGTATTTATATATATATATATATATATATATATATACCATATGTTAACGTGTATAAGGAACCCTTTTTTGTCAAAAATTAGGTTAAAAAATATACCATTAATGTGGTTCTCAGGGAGCTTCTGCATGACATGGAATGTGACAAGAGTGGTCCTTTATAATAGAGGTGCAACCCACTTTTGCCAGCTGAATTGACTGGAGCAATGTGAAATAAAGTGTCTTGCTCAAGGACAGAACACGCGGCCAAGAATCGAACTCATGACCTTATGATCATAAGCTGGATACTCTAACCACATAGCATCATGCCTTCACTGGTTTCTAACTGTGGTGTAAGGCAACAAAATTTAGGGAAACAAGTTCATGAGATTACACTGACCCCTTTGTCGGCCTATCAAAGATTTCAAGGGTGTAAGACAAATTTGACACCCGGCTGGTTTGAACTACTACCACCCCGCAATAGAAAAACATCGACTAAAGCTTTGCTAATCTAACCACTCAAAGAATTTTTTTTTCCGACACCCTTACCAGTTCTGACACTCCCCTCTTGGATTATATTGCCCAACTCTCTACCACTTCTGCTAATCCATAGCCCTCCAGCTATATCATCTGATTGTCTGACGCTATAGATTCTGCCAATCTATCTCCCCCCCCCCACACTTCAACATCCTCAACAATAAACATTAACAAAAAAAAAGTAAAACAAATTAAAACATATGATGACTTTATCTTATTATTATTATTATTATTATGATCATTGTTGTTGTTGTTGCTGTTGTTATTTCTCTTGTGTGGAGATTTTTTTGTTTTATATTCTGGTGTTTTCTTTTTAGTTTTCTATTTTTTTTTGTTTGTTTTGCTTTGTTTTTGGTATTTTCTTGTAACTTGTCCTGCTGTCTGAAAACTATTTTCTAAATGTCACCTTAAAGATCACCAAACAATCTCTTGCAATATCTGTCTGTCTACTCCCATCTTCTTGTTTAAAAGAAATCATCATTATTATCATTATTATCATCATCATTATTATTATTACTACTACTATTATTATTATTATTATTATTATTATTATTATTATTATTATTATCATTTATTCTGCCGATATCGACTTTGCCTTTCATC
>NC_068994.1:33307038-33310098 GCF_001194135.2 Octopus bimaculoides | reverse complement strand
ATATATATATATATATATATATATATATATATATATATATATATATATATATATATATACATATATATATATACATATATATATACACACACACAACACACCATACACACACACACACATATATATATATATATACCTATATACATATATGTATATATATACACACACACACATGTATATATATATGTGTGTGTGTATAAATTATATATAACATATTAGTTAGTCCGTTGGTGTTGCTGATGGCCAAGGGCATCTTGTGGGAGAAGACTCACCATGGTGTACTAGCTGCTGTGTCTAGCAGGTCAGCCACAGATGGTCTGTTGAGACTGAAAGCAAAGAGTTGGCTCTGGATTTACATAGTTTGCCTTTTCTTTGTGCTCCTGCAACCATATTCTGTTCTTGGGAAGTGGTACTTCTGTTGTGCAGCTTCACCAGGTTGGGTTGTCTTCTGCTTGCATTTCCTTGGCGTTGAGGTTGAGGCTCTCAGTGTGTCCTTGAAGCACTTTCTCTGTCCCCTTTTGCATGCACTTGCCTTTTGCACGTGAATCTGCTTTAAATGACATACTAATAGACATTTACCCAAGGTCCTAGTAGTTACATGTATGTGTGTGTGTGTGTGTGTGTGTTTATGCATGTCTTTGTGTTTGTATTCACCACTGATTGACAATTGGTCTTGGTTTCTGGGCATGTCTCTAACTTGATGGTTTGACAAAAAGAAACCAATAAAATAGGAACCAGATAGTGCTCAGTAATTAATTCTTTAAGTACTGAAGATAATTGACTGATTAAGCCCACACTTGCAGTGCCCCACTAAGCCCATCAAGGCAGTGTCACAGTCCACTCACTGAAACAAGTAAAGAAAGGAATAAAAGTATACACACACACACACACAGCCTATATTGATATCTCATATATACACATATATATATGTATATATATATATTAGAAGGTTTGAAGGTGATGTATGGGTATTATATATTAGAAAAAATAATACATCAGTCAAACTGTAAACTCTTTTGTTCGTAGGAATCTTCCTTAGTAACTAAAATACTTCCCTATAAGTTTTCCTATAAAAATTTATGAAGGTACTCAGAGATCTGGATGGTTGTACATTTACAGATTTTTATTAATGTCACATGTTTTATAAATCATATATCAGCACTTTCATCTACTCTAATAGATTCTTCAGATTAAGATATATATATATATATATATATATATACACACACACATATTGGTGCAGGAGTGGTTGTGTGGTATGAAGCTTGCTTACCAACCACATGGTTCCAGGTTCAGTCTTACTGTGTAGCACCTTGGACAAGTGTTTTCTACTATAGCCTCAGGCCAACCCCTTGTGAGTGGATTTGATAGATGGAAGCTGAAAAGAAGCTTGTCGTATATATGTGAGTGTGTGTGTGTGTGTGTGTGTGTGTGTGTGTGTGTTTGTGCGTGTTTGTCCCCCTACCATTGCTTGATGACCGATGTTGGTGTGTTTACATCCCTGTAACTTAGCATTTCAGCAAAAGATATCGATAGAATAAGTACTAGGCTTACAAATAATAAGTCCTGGAGTCGATTTGTTCGACTAAAGGAGGTGCTCCAACATGGCCGCAGTCAAATGACTGAAACAAGTAAAAAAGTATAGATAGATAGATAGATAGATAGATAGATAGATAGGCAGACAGCCAGGCAGACAGCCAGGCAGACAGCCAGGCAGACAGCCAGGCAGACAGCCAGACAGACGGACAGACAGACAGACAAATAGATAGATAGATAGATTGATAGATAGATAAATAAATAGACAAATATGTATATATACACACATACATACAAATAACGTGTCTCTATCTATCGATCAATCAAAGTCTTTAACATTTATCAGGAAACAAATTTTTTGGCTCAGAATCACTCCCACTCATTTTTCATTTCCCTCATGGCCTTTATCCCTCTTTATGTCTCCGTCTTTTCCCTTCCACCCTGTACTCTCTTTCTCTCTCTCGTTGTGTGTATGTGCATGTGTATACACATGTGCACACAGATGCACACACACTTGCTATGTTTTAAAGCATATATGTATACATACACATTTATATATATATATATATACCCTCCTCAACCTTATATATATATATATATATATATATATATATATATATATATATATATATATACATACACATTTATGCATGGATATGTATAAATATATACTTATATATGCATATGTATGTATATATATGTATATATATATTTCTATATATATGCATGTATGTATATAGATGAATATATATGTGAATATATGTGCTATACATGTGTGCATGTGCATGTGCATGTGTTAATATATATATACTACGTTAAACATATTTGATCATAAATCGTCCACATTTTGTCATTTACCCTAGCAGCCCAAATACCTGAAGCTCACTAACATCGCACACCTGGATCCCTGGATTGGGTCTACCTACATATATATATGAGTAACAGTAGAGGTACAGGTGTCAATTCATCATGGCCATTTCTAATAACTCCTTTAATTGATCAATGAACACAATTACATCATTCTAAAGAAACCATTTTCATCAGATGAATTCCTGAACTTCAAAATAAAGGACATTCGAAATGATTTAATGTAGTTTAAAATCCATGGAGCAAAAACATTTCCTGTGATTTTTGGATAGCTCTAGAGTGGATTTCTTCACTCAGCTGGCTTTTAGTTGCACAAATCGATGTACTAGGCTTACAAAGGGTCGATTTGTGCAACTAGCAGTGAGACTGAACCTGGATCCATGTGGTTTGGAAGCAAGCTTCTTACCACCCAGCCATTCCTGCACTTATAATATATAGAGATTTATACAACTGAAAAGATTGGAATTAACAAGAAGGAATATGGTTGGACATTTGTTTTTTAATCACTACAATCGTTTTCATGCAACATAGTTCTTGAGGCATGCAGGGTCGATTTGTGCAACTAAAGGCAGTGCTCCAGCACGGCCACAGTCAAATGACTGAAGCAAGTAAAAGGATAAAATAATAAAAGAATGCTTATATATATATATGTATACA
>NC_068994.1:33302094-33304462 GCF_001194135.2 Octopus bimaculoides | reverse complement strand
CGATCAAAAGGGATCGTAGGAAGGAAAAGGGGGTAGTTCGATCAAAAGGGATAAAAAAAAAAAGGGCGATCAATAGGGATCGTGTATCAGATAGATAGATAGATAGATAGATAGATAGATAGATAGATAGATAGATAGATATGCATGTACTTTATTTACAAAAACTTACTATTGTTGCGAAGTTACTATTGTGTAGATAATAGCATTGACTACAACAACTACAACAATGACAATTTCAACAACAACAATCAAAACAGCAACTGCAATCTTCCTCATAGCAATGACATAACAGCAACAATATATATAAGTAGTAGTAGTAGTAGTAGTAGTAGTAGTAGTAGTAGTAGTAGTAGTAGTAGTTGTAGTAGTGATAGTTTTTGTTGGTGTTGTTCTTCTTGTTCTTCTTGTTGAGCTAACAGTTGGTAGCTATGATTGCAGTAGTGAGTTTGATCATGATGATCATGATGGTGGTGGCGCTGGTGGTGCGGAGGATCATGATGCTTGTGACGATGGTGGTGGTGGTGGGGACGGGGGGGGTATAATGATGGTGGTTGTGATGATGATAATGACGATGACGACAATGATGAGGATAATGGTGATGATGATGGTGGTCAGAGGCTCGGGAACGAAATTTGCTTAGGGGGTGCAAACCCAGGTCCAAAATTTTTCACAAACAAGGTCTTGTTTTTTTTCTGTTATTTACTTTTGTGATTTGTTCTTTGGGAAGGAACCTAACTTCAAGCTACTTTTTAAACATCACTTTTTTATTCACTGTTTTCTAAACCTGAGAAAAATAAGCAGGGCTGCAAATTTTGGTTCTGCACTCTGCAAAAATTCTAGGGGGTGCACTTGCACCACCTGCATCCCCTGTTCCCGGGCCTATGAGGTGGTAGTGGTGATGATTTATGATGATGATGATGGCGGTGGTTCTGGTGGTGGGGATGATAGTGGTAACCATGTTGATGATGATGGTGATGGTGACAGTGATGGGGATAATGATGACGATGACGACGATGATCGTGATGATGATGACAATAATAGTGGTGGTGCTGCTGCTGATGGTGGTGCTGACGGTGACGGTGACAGTGGCAATGGTGGTGGTGATGATGATGATGTGGCTGCCTGCACAGGTGGTGGTGGTGGTGGTGGTGGTGGTGGTGGTGGTGGTGGTGGTGGTGGTGGTGGTGATGGTGGTGGTAGTGCCAAAGGGACCAGTTAGCAATGAGAAGATATCATCCAGGTCCATGTAACACAGATATTGATATTGTGAAATGATATCCAAATATACAATGCTTACAATATGTCTATCAACATCAGCCACAGAAAATCACATGTTCACACACACACACACACACACACACACATCATACAGACAGATAAAAGCATGTAGTTTCAATCTCTCTTTCTTTCTCTTTTTCTCTGTCTCTCCCTGTCTCTTTCTGCATATGCACACAAATGCACACATATATACACATATACACACATACACATATATACGCATGCACACACATCTATACTAAACTTTCACATATAGGTACATATGAGTTTGTGTGTGTATATATATATGTATATATACATACAGATATACATTTACATATATATTTGCATATATATATATATATATATATATCATACACACACACACAAAATAAACACACACATATATATATATATACATAATGCACATTTATGCTATGCATTTATCTGTATATCAATATATGTGTAAATATATATATAACATAGAATTACATTAATGAATGCACACACACACACGCATGCATGCACACACACATGCACACACACACTCATTCATGCACATTTGCACACATGTATTTGACTTCAGTTTTTAGACATTCCTTCTTCTATACACACACACAGCATAATTTTACATACATATAATGCCATAGGAAACTCAAGGATATACTCATGTACACTGCCTTTTGCATGTATTTGCATGTTAAGCATATGCAACAGAACCATTTCATTAAATATTGTAGACATTGTCCTATAGATATACATTGATATTTGCATTGCAGCTGTAGTACTGTGGTCTTACATTATTAGTCCTCTGGGTTTACTGCTTTCTACTAATGCTTCATACCAAAAAGCACCATATGAGTGAAATTTGGCATACATTCATACATATCATTATCGTTTAACGTCCGCTTTCCATGCTAGCATGGGTTGGACGATTTGACTGAGGACTGGTGAAACCGGATGGCAACACCAGGCTCCAATCTAATTTGGCAGAGTTTCTACAGCTGGATGCCCTTCCTAACGCCAACCACTCAGAGAGTGTAGTGGGTGTTTTTACGTGTCACCCGCACGAAAACGGCCACGCTCGAAATGGTGTCTTTTATGTGCCACC
>NC_068994.1:33299553-33301672 GCF_001194135.2 Octopus bimaculoides | reverse complement strand
CATACATATCATTATCGTTTAACGTCCGCTTTCCATGCTAGCATGGGTTGGACGATTTGACTGAGGACTGGTGAACCAGATGGCTACACTAGGTTCCAATTGGCAGAGTTTCTACAGCTGGATGCCCTTCCAAATGTCAACCACTCCGAGAGTGTAGTGGGTGCTTTTACATGCCACTGGCACGAAGGCCAGTCAGGCAGTACTGGCAATGGCCACGCTCAAAATGGTGTATTTTACATGCCACCTGCATAGGATCCAGTCCAGCGGCACTGGCAACGATCTCGCACGAATGTCTTTACACGTGCCAGGAAGGCAATGCTGGGCAAAGGTGCCATCACGATTTCGCTTTCGCTTGCCCCAACAGGTCTTCGCATAGACAACGAATAGATCTATTAGTATAACGCTCGGGAAGAGAAAGTCTTTAATGTTTCGAGCTTACGCTCTTCCACAGAAAGGAACACAGAAAGAAACAAGGTGAAAAAATAAAGAATGTGTAGTGGCTAGCGATCTATCATGGTGAATGCCAGACAGAAGGGTCACACAGGAAAGCTAGGAAGAAGGGGAGATAATAAAGTAGAGATGATCCCAAAATAAAGGTGCGTGTGCGTGTGTATAAGAGAGTATGTATGCACATGTGGAAGAGGGCTGGTGACCTTGGCATGTGCATGTGTGTATGTGGGGCTGGGAAGTGATCAATGCTAGTGTGTGCCTGGTGGTGTGATGTGATGTGATGTGATGTGTGGTATGGTGGTGTATGGTATAGTGGTGTGTGGTGTGGTGTGGTGTGATGCACCCTTCGAACATTGGGTCTCACGGGGGTGATATACCGTGCTTGAGATGAACCAAGTGAAACTGTAGTCATGGCTGATGCAGGTGTGTCATAAGTGGTAAGAAGCTCCCCATACCCTCTTGGAGTGGTTGGCATTAGGAAGGGCATCTTGCCGTAAAAATAATGCCAAATCAGATTGGGACCTGGTGTAGCCCTCCAGTTTACCAGTTTCAGTCAAACCATCTAACCCATGCTAACATGGAAAGCTAGATGATGATGACATATATATATATATATATATATATATATATATATATACACACATATAAATATGTGTGTTTGTGTGTGTGCCTCAGTAAAACAGTTTGCACCACGCATTTTTTTTTCATATTTGTTTCCTACACATTTTCTTTACGTCCGTTGCACTATTTTTTAAAAATTTTGTTTCCAGGTAATATTGTAGACATTAACCAAATTTTGAATAGCAAAAATTAAATATCACAAGCGGGCATCAGGATTTTAGAAATGATTCAATGGGGCACGGCCAAAAGTTGGTTGGGGACCACTGAATTATAGTCACCAAGTAAAATGACATGACATACAAGCACCTGTCTATAATACCAATTAGGATATAACTCAGACCATGATGATCCATCCAACCCATACTAGCAATTAAATTGGATGTAAAGTGAATTACAACATCAACAGGAATGATCACAATAACAACAACAGTGGCAATATTGATGTTCGCATTTGCCAACCAGAATATACTTATACATATATATGAATATATACATACATATATGCTTGTGCTGGCGCTCCGTCGCTTATGACGTCGAGGGTTCCAGTTGATCCGATCAACGGAACAGCCTGCTCTTGAAATTAACGTGCAAGTGGCTGAGCACTCCACTGACACGTGTACCCTTAACGTAGTTCTCGGAGATATTCAGTGTGGCACAGTGTGACAAGGCTGACCCTTTGAATTACAGGCACAACAGGAAGTAAGAGTGAGAGGAAGTTGTGGTGGAAGAGTACAGCAGGGTTCGCCACCATACCCTGCCGGAGCCTCGTGGAGCTTTAGGTGTTTTCGCTCAATAAGCACTCACAACGCCCGGTCTGGGAATCGAAACCGCGATCCTATGGCTGCGAGTCCGCTGCCCTAACCACTGGGCTGTTGTGCCTCCATACATATATATATATATATATATATATATATATATATATATATGAGCCTGGTGCAACCAGATATAGATAGATAGACAGACAGACAAACAGACAGACAGACAGACAGACAGACAGATAGATAGATAGATAGATAGATAGATAGACAGACAGACAGACAGACAGACA
>NC_068994.1:33299057-33299543 GCF_001194135.2 Octopus bimaculoides | reverse complement strand
AGACAAACAGACAGACAGACAGACAGACAGACAGATAGATAGATAGATAGATAGATAGATAGACAGACAGACAGACAGACAGACAGACAGATAGATAGATATCGATATATACACATAAATACATATATTCAGACACACACACACACACATAATATATTTGTATGTTTGTATCAAAACAAAAGGAGATTAATACAGGATTAGTAATCCAAGCGAAGTACACCATAAGCTATCGTTAGATACAGAAGCACCAGGCTAAAAAGTATGTCCCATGATAGAGGTGGAAATCCAGGTAATCCAAAGTCCCAGCCTGTCACCTGTTGAATTTGTAAATCCATGGTCAGGTAACTAAGTTCAATCGGTATGTTGCTACAGAGTGATATACAAAACACACACAGATAATGCATTTTATACATTTATTGAAGGCTTACAAACGTTTCAGTGTGTGTGTGTGTGTGTGTGTGTGTCTATATATGTATGTGTGTATAT
>NC_068994.1:33290690-33293632 GCF_001194135.2 Octopus bimaculoides | reverse complement strand
GCCACAGTCAAATGACTGAAACAAGTAAAAGAGTAAAAGAGTAAAGAGAGTAATGATTCAAATTTTGGCATAAGACCAGCAAGTTTTGGGGAGAGGTTAAGTCGATTGCCTTGACCCCAGTGTTCAACTGGTATTTATTTTATCAACCCCGAAAGGATGAATGGCAAAGTGGACGTCATTGGGATTTGAACTCAGAACACAGACATGAACAAAATGCTGCTAAGCATTTTGTCTGGTGTGCTAACATTTCTGCCAGCTTGCTGCCTTTTTAATAATAATAATGATAATAATAATAATAATAATAATAATAATAATATTGTCCCTGTAAAGATGAAAGGCAAAGTCAACTTCAGTGGAATTTAAACAATAACTGTTCAACATAACTCCACAACTCAAACTTATAGTATTAGTAGAAGCCAAGGCTATAGCAGAAGATACTTTCCCAAGGTGCCACACAGTGGGACTGAACCTAGAACCATGTGTCTGGGAAGCAAGCTTCTTACCACATAGCCATGAAGATTTTCTCCTTAAATTTTTTATATAAATCTCTTTTTGCATTCCTTAAATTGCTGCTTTTAAGAAAGAGGCCAAGTTCTATCAAAGAAACAAAGCCCCGTCATTGGTATTCAGGGAGGAACCACAGAATATGGTGATAAATTTGAGATTTTAGAAAAATCTTTGCAATATTCTATTTACAGATTGCTTTTGCAAAGAATGCATGAATGTATGTGTGAATGCATGTAGGTGAGTGTATGCATGAATGTGTGTGTGTGTTTGTGTGTGTCTATGTGTCTGTGTGTGTATGTGTGTGTGTGCACAAGTGTGTACTCTTTTACTCTTTTACTCTTTTACTTGTTTAAGTCATTTTGACTGCGGCCATGCTGGAGCACCGCCTTTAGTGGAGCGCAAATCGACCCCAGGACTTATTCTTTGTAAGCCTAGTACTTATTCTATCGGGGTCTTTTGCCAAACCGCTAAGTTACAGGGACATAAACACACCAGCATCGGTTGTCAAGCGATGGTGGGGGGACACACACAAACACAGACACAGACACACACACACACACACATACATATATACGACAGGCTTCTTTCAGTTTCCGTCTACCAAATCTACTCACAAGGCTTTGGTTGGCCCGAGGCTATAGTAGAAGACAATCGCCCAAAGTGCCACACGGTGGGACTGAACCCAGAACCATGTGGCTGGTAAGCAAGCTACCTACCACACAGCCACTCCTGCGCCTATGAATAAAACTCAAGAATCAGTTCATAAATTATTCAGTTATGTCATCTTACATATATTTCAATAACAACAATATTCATTATATAAAGAAAAATTATATTAAGAGATTACATTATCAAATCATCAGATATTGCATAACAGATTTTAAGCTTTACAGTGGACATTGGATAATGTTATGGTGCCAACAAACATGTACATTATACTCTTTATAATTACAGAGATTAATGAAAGGAAACTTGAACAGTCTTAAATGAGTTCCCATTGCAGTTTTGTCTTTTGATAAATATGGATGCAAATGGAGTCTAGATACCAGTTAAATGTCATACAATTTAAATATAAAACATGCTCTAGGATTATGCCCCTGTGTGAGTGTGTGATCATATACAAACAGTTATGTATATGTGTGTGTATGTGCGTGCATACAATATATATATGTATATATACATAGATAGATAGATAGATAGATAGATAGATAGATAGATATTTATACAGTAATCACTTGCCATATCGAGGTTCACCTATTGCGGTTTATTATTTAAGCTTACGTCGATTCCGCTGTGGTGTTGTTGTGCATTTGTAATAAAGTAAATATATACAAATTACAAAAATAATAAAAAATGAATATACTGTACTGTTACTACTTCACGGATTTTCACCTGTCGCGGGGGGTTTTGGAATGTAACACATATACAATAATCGAGGGAATACTGCATATGTGTGTGTGTGTGCATATATATATATATATATATATATATATATATAGAGTATTTTCTCGATTATATATATATGTATATATATGTATGCATATATATATATATATATATATATATATATATATACACACATATACATATATGCATAAATATGTCATGCCAGCATGGAAGATGGATGTCAAACGATGATGATATATATATATACGGAGAGAAGGAGAGAGAGAGAGAGAAAGAGAGAGAACGAGAGTGAGATATGGATAAGTAATAGATAGATAAATAGATAAGTACATATATATTTATACTAGTGTGTATGTATGTGTATATTAATATTCACAAATATAATCTCCATGATATCGTGCAGGCTTGTTTGTAATTTGATGACCAATACGAAACCACATGAATTATGCACGAACAGTGATTGATCAGTGTGCACATGTATTGAAGTTAATTCTACATATGTATGTATATGCTTGTGTATGTGTGTATACATATGTGTATGTGCCTATGTGTGTATTTGTATGGTTGTATTTATATATGCATGTATGGATGAAATGCAGATGCATACACAAAAAAAAACGCTTTTATACAATTGTGTGTATTCAGTATATTTATGTGCATGTAAGTGTGTTTGTATATGTGTGCATATGTGTGTGCATGCATGTGTGTGCATGCATGTGTGTGCATTCATGTGTGTGCATGCATGTGTGTATATGCATGTGTGTGCATGCATGTGTGTGCATTCATGTGTGTGCATGCATGTGTGTGCATGCATGTGTGTGCATGCATGTGTGTGCATCCATGTGTGTGCATGCACATGTGTGCATGTGTATCCTTGCATGTGTGTGTGTGTGCATATACACAAACACTTGCATGTATATATAAGTGTATATAAGGATAGTTAGATAATAGATAGTCAGACATACAGATAGACAGATAGATATGTTTAAACATATATACATACACACACAGACATACATACATACATT
>NC_068994.1:33285796-33289355 GCF_001194135.2 Octopus bimaculoides | reverse complement strand
TATATGTGTGTGTATGTATATATATATATATATATATATATATATATATATATATATATATGTATATATGTATGTATGTATGTATGTATTATATACACACACACACACACTCTTTCTTCTGTATCAATATATATGTGTATACATACATACATACATACAAACATAGATACGTACATATATATACATATATATACATATATATATATATATATATATATATACATATATACATACATACATACATATTCTTTTACTCTTTTGTTCTTTTATAGGTTCCAGCCCAAAGGCTGGGGCCATACTGGGGCTGTGCCAAGGCCATGTTGGGGCACCAACAGTGATATCATCTTTTCAATAACCATTCTTTTGTGATTGGCAAAGGAGGGAGTCTGATATTGCTGCCCTCTTTTGACTCTGGAATTGCTACTCCTTTTAGATTGAAGTATCTTTGTTGCAGAATGTTAACACAAGCTAGCTGACATTGGAGGGTTTGGGATTTTCCTGCATTAAACTATAAGTTGTTTTTTGTTTTTTCTGCCCATTTATATATGGCATCTAGGTCTTTCTGTAGAAGTTTAGCATGTTTTACCATACTAGAACGACTAAGACAAGAGATAACTAAGGCAGAATTTTTATGTAGAGATGCCCTTCCTGTCACTAACCCCACCTGTTTTTCCAGTGAGAGATTTCACTTATACTTATTATTCCAGGAGAATTTGAAAGTGCCATACAAGGGGAATTTTTTTGCACAGAATTGTCAACAAAAGTCTGTGGTTGTTGCTCAGCAACAAATGGTGACATCGTACATATTTGGATCTACTTGTCATAAATGTGGAATTATTTTGGATGTGTATTCTACTTGCATTTATTGGTGTCTGATTGTTGGATATAGTTAACCAAATTCATTTAAAACTCAGTGCTTTATTGATATCTGTTTGGATTTTTTAATCACTTTTGTTCTTCTTCTTGTGTGTGTGTGTGTGTGTGTCTTTCTGTGTCTGTTGGTATCTATATCTGTGTTTGTCTGTGTATGCCTATGTCTGTGTCCATCTGTGTGTGTGTGCACGCATGTGCATGTGTGTTTGTCTCTCACTACCACTTGACAACCACTGTTGGTGTGTGCTTGTTTACGTCCTTGCAACCTAACAGTTACCAGGCTTTAAAAACAAAACTCTTCAATGTGGTACCCCAGCATGGCCACAGTCTAATGACTCAAACAAACAAAACATAAAAGATGAACTATACATATGTAAATTTTTTTTCCCTTTTACTTGTTTCAGTCATTTGACTGCAGCCATGCTGGAGCACTGCCTTTAGTTAAACAAACTGACCCCAGGACTTATTCTTTGTAAGACTCGTACTTATTCTATGAGTCTCTTTTGTCAAACCACCAAGTTATGGGGACATAAACACACCAGCATCGGTTGTCAAGAGATGTTGGGGGAACAAACACAGACACACAAACACATACACACACATACATATACTAATATATATATATATATATACGACGGTCTTCTTTCAGTTTCCATCTACCAAATCCACTCACAAGGCTTTGGTCGGCCTGAGGCTATAATAGAAGACACTTGCCCAAGGTGCCACACAGTGGAACTGAACTTGAAACCATGTGGTTGATAAGCCAGCTACATACCACACAACCACTCCTGCACCTATATGTATATATATATTAAAGAATGTTGTTGTGTAAAGCCGGAACAGCGCAAGTAAACTACAAAATGAAAAGAAAAGAGAACAAAGTTTTAGTTTTACCTTGTATTTCCATATTTCAGGGTGAAGACCCCTTTCTTCAGGACATTCAGAAAGAGGGTGGTTGGAAATAGTTTATTGCTCAGATGTGTGTGGGAGGGTGAGGGACAGGGGAGGAAGCAGGAAGGTGACATGTGCGGACTGTTGTTGCTATAGCAACCAGTCTGCTTCGCGTAGTTTCTTCCTGTTTTTAATGACTGATTTCAATTTGTTTATAAGGAGGACTTCTATAATTTTGAGATTGCCCCTGTTGTGTTGGGTTGCCTTGATGGAAACTTTGAAGTTCCGAGTTTGGCATTTCCTAAGGTATTTCTTTGTTGAAGCGTCTGTCCGCATATGCTCCAGATGTGTAGTTTCCTAGTGGTGCTTCCCATGTAGGATGCTCCACATTTACTGTAAGCTACCTCATATACTGTGTAGGCCCTTGAACATGTTTTGATGCCATTGATGGGGCAGTTGGTGAGTATGTACCCTATGGTGCTCTCTGTGGTATTTTCCCTCAACAGAAAATTCCTCAGGGATGGACCAATGTGTACCAACTGTATGTTAAGTTCCTTCCTGCGGATGGCATGTTGGATAGCCGCCATTGTACTGTTGTTGAAGTAGTATATATATATACTTATATATATATATATACATAGACATATATGTATCTAAATGTGAAGTAATTGAGTTCTAATTTTCCATTGCTAATTATGATGTCTATTTCTATTGTTCAATCACCTGAACTACCTATGCATTCATTAATTTAATAGTGTATGTAGCTGTGTATTCCACAGACAGGTGTACATTCTAAGGCAGAATCAGCATAATATAGTACATGACAAAGCATTTGAGTAATTGGTTCAGTTCATTTGATGGGTTTCCATACTTTCTGTAAACCAATTTCACTCACAAAGCTTGAGTTACTCCCAACATTTACTCAATATGTTGTGCAGTGGAACAACTAAACTGAGACCTTATTGTCGTGGAACAAACTCTGTAATCGTTTGATGATGCTGATGCCCATAACTATGTATATACAAGTGTATATATACATATATAGATTATATATACACATGGAACACCTATTTAGGGAGTGGGGACTGTTAGATAGATAGATAGATAGATAGATAGATAGATAGATAGATAGATAGATAGATAGGCAAGCAGACAGAAAGATTAATAAATGGATATATATATATCAGAATGGAGCCTAGTGCAGCCATCTGGTTCGCCAGTCCTCAGTCAAATCGTCCAACCCATGCTAGCATGGAAGCGGATGTTAAATGATGATTATGATGATGATATATATAGGCGTAGGAGTGGCTGTGTGGTAAGTAGCTTGCTTACCAACCACATGGTTCCAGGTTCAGTCCCACTGCATGGCACCTTGGGCAAGTGTCTTCTACTATAGCCTCGGGCCGACCAAAGCCTTGTGAGTGGATTTGGTAGACGGAAACTGAAAGAAGCCTGTCGTATATATGTATATATATATATGTATGTATGTGTATATGTTTGCGTGTCTTTGTTTGTCCCTCCAACATCGCTTGACAACCGATGCTGGTGTGATTACATCCCCGTAACTTAGCGGTTCGGCAAAAGAGAACGATAGAATAAGTACTAGGCTTACAAAGAATTAGTCCTGGGGTCGATTTGCTCAACTAAAGGCGGTGCTCCAGCATGGCCACAGTCAAATGACTGAAACAAGTGAAAGAGAAAGAGTGAAAGAGTATATATACATATATATATATATATCGGGAGAGAGAAATAGACAGACAGACAGACAGACAGGCAGACAGGTAGGCAGGAGGCA
>NC_068994.1:33283544-33285786 GCF_001194135.2 Octopus bimaculoides | reverse complement strand
CAGACAGACAGTCAGACAGACAGAAAGATAAATAGATAGATAGATAGATAGATAGATAGATAGATAGATAGATACTCTTTTCTCTCAGAGATTATTAGTGGTATGATAATGTGGTAGCATAGAAGTGTGGCAGTGTGTTGGCAGCTAGGAATGGAATTATTTACTCCAACTAAAATAGATTTCTCTACAATTTGACTACCATTGCATGTCATCTTAGATTTTTGACACAATCAATTTTAAGCATGCTCTCGCCACTCTAGTTGTGTTTTCTCCTCCCAAGAGTATGTCTCCGTCATTTGCAATTAAGTTATATATGGATCCTGCTAACTGCAATTATCCTGGCTATTTCTCGTTATATAATTATCTTCCCTTGGCTTGGCTTGGCTTAACTTAGCTTAGCTTTGATTGTTTTACGTATTTATTTGTATTTTTTTTTATATATTTTATATATATTTTTTATAATTTTTTTTTTAGAGGTTGTCAGTGGGGTGGGGCTTGTTTTGGCTTGGATTCCTGGCTTCGATCAATGCATGTGTTATTTTCAACAGCATATAGACACCAAACCTGAAACTTCCCCTCCATCAATGCAACCAATCATCTACCCTCTCATACATCTATGACATGCATCTACATCCTATCTATCCATCTATGTCTCCATCTATCTATCTGTCTATCTATCTATCTTCCTTTCTTTCTTTCTTTCTTTCTTTCTTTCTTTCTTCCTTTCTTTCTCTTTCCCTCTATCTATCTATCAATCGATCGATCAATTGATCTACTTATCAATGTATTTACTTATATTTCTATTAATCTATCTATTTATCTATCTATCCATCAGCTTATTTTACTTATCTATCTATCTATCTATCTATCTATCTATCTAATTGCCTATATCTATACATATATATTATTCTTTTACAAGACCAGTGTTGTCAGTGACTTTGAAGTTTCATCATAATTAGCCTTCATCCGACTGTTGGACAAACATTTATGTGTGTGTGTGTGTGTGTGTGTGTGTGTGTGTGGTTGTGAGTGTGTAAATAAACATATATATATATTATATATATATATATATGTATGTATATATATGTGTGTGTATGTATGTAAATACATATATATATATTTATCATTATATATTTACACACACACACACACACACACACATATACTTGCACATACATATATATCAATATCAATATATATATACATATTCACACACACACATATATATATATATCAATATATAAGGAAAGAGATGGCAAAGGTATAAATTACACTTCATATTTCAGGCTCTGTTTAAGGTGTTACTCATGCACTCAACTATGAATCAACTGCATCTTATAGCAGAAACAGCTGTAAGCAAATGTAGTCCATATGTTAGTCATTTGTTCTTTGTCATCCCTTTTCCTGTTACTGCTCTATACTCAACTAACACTTTGTTCAGAAGCATATGCATATTGAATTCTGCACTAGGTTATTAGTATTGCAATGCCTAAGTGAAATATTAACACACACACACACACACACACACACACACACACACATGCACACATATATATTGAGAAAGAATCTATTAGTTCTAAATCTCTGAACGAGAAACATTCAGTAACAGCACTTTAGAGTAAAGTTTATTTGCCAAAGTGAAGTTGCAGTCCTGATTAGGACAAATGTTACTTCTATTTAGCTCCGGGAAAACATCTCCAGCTAGCTATTGGCATAATAACAAGGGAGCTAGTATCCCCACTCAGCTCAAAGCAATATCTGGAGATAATGTTTTCCTGGGGCTAAACACCAGTAACATTAATCTTAATCAGGACTGCCACTTTATGTTGGCAAATAAGCTTCACTCTATCATACTGTTACTGCATGTATCTCATTCAGAGATTTAGAACTAATAGTTTTTCTATTTATGAGATCAGTGACTGTGTGTCACTTTGAAAAGTATATACTTCGAACAAGTACTAGTTTCACCATCTCTATCCAAGGGATTATTCTGTGCTAATGAAGGGAAATAGCCCAGAGACCATTGGTACACAGAAATTGCTTTGAGCTGAGTGGGGACACTAGCTCCCACATTCAAAAATACAAGGATGCAGTTAGTGAGTCAATAGCCAGCTGGAGACAATGTTTTCCTGGGGCTAAATAGCAGTAACATTAGTCCTAATCAAGATTGCCACTTTACATTGGCAAATAAACTTTATTCTATATATACACATATATATATATATATGTATATATATATATA
>NC_068994.1:33282764-33283400 GCF_001194135.2 Octopus bimaculoides | reverse complement strand
ATATATTATACTCAGGAAGACATGGGATGAGGTGTTGAAGCATGACTTTTGAACATTGGCCCTCACGAAATCAATGACAAGTGACCGAGACCTCTTGAGAAATGCTGTGCTTGAGATGACCTGGCAAAACCAAGTGAGACCGTAACTGTAGCCAATGCCAGTTCAGCATAACCGGCGCATTTAAGAATACACTTCAATCATTGGGCAATAAACTGCACTTGCGAAGAACTGTTGAGTGAAGTGAAGTCATTGTCGTGGCCAATGACAGCACTGCCTGATTGTCACCCATGCTGGTGGCACATAAAAAACACCATTTGAGCGTGGTTGTTACCAGTGCTGCCTGAGTGGCTCCCATGCCAGTGGCATGTAAAAAGCAGCATTCAAGCATGGTCATTGCCAGTGCTGCCTGACTGGCCCTCATGCTGGTGGCACATAAAATGCACCCACTACACTCTTGGGGTGGTTGGCATTGGGAAGGGTATCCAGCTGTAGAAACATTGCCAGATCAGATTGGAGCCTGGTGCAGCCTTCTGGCTTGCCAGCCCTTAGTCAAGCCGTCCAACCCATGCCAGCATGGAAAGCGGACGTTAAATGACGATAATGATGATGATGATGCACACACACACACACACACAC
>NC_068994.1:33274147-33278998 GCF_001194135.2 Octopus bimaculoides | reverse complement strand
ATATATATATATATATATATATATAAAAGATAATAAGAGTGAAAAAACTACAGAAGGCTTGTGTTACATGGTTAAAGTATATATTTAAATTATGTCAGAAAAATGTAAGAAAAATGTTATAAAAATGTTATAAGATCTTTTTGGTATATAAACATTGTATTTTGAGAAATAACCGGTTTCGTGTTGTCTTTTCAAATTTCTCTACTTCATTGTGTCGTACACATGCATACATATATTATATATATATATATATATATACAGTATATATATATATGGGAGGGTGGTTGTGTTTGTGTTTGTCCACCACCACCACTTGACAATTGCCATTGCATCAGTTATGTCTGCGTAACTTAACAGTTTGGCAAAAAGAGATCAATAAAATAAGTACCAGACTGAAAATTATATCTGTACAGGAGTCAGTTTACTTGATTTTAACCCCTAAAAGGTACTGCCCCAACATGGCTGCAGTACAATGAGTGAAATAAATAAAAGATAATGGTTGTGTATACACACTTACATACATGTATATATATATATATATATATATATATATATAATATTATTAGGGACAAAATCCAAAATTACAGGTAAAAAACTCAATTAAAATCAATTTATAAAAAAATAAAATTAAATTGAGCCTTATAGATAAAGTATATATAAAATATATATAGTTTTAGGGAAAATAACCAATATATATATATATATATAGAGAGAGAGAGAGAGATCGGGTCAGATGTGGGAGCATGTGTCATTTCAGCACATTGCTACCTCCAACATCCAAAGGTGGCAAGCTGGCAGAATCGTTAGCACACCGGCCGGAATGCTTAGCGGTATTTCAGCTGCTGTTACGTTCTCAGTTCAAATTCCACCGAGGTCAACTTTGACTTTCATCCTTTTGGGGTCGATTAAATAAGTACCAATTAGGTACTGGGGTCGATATAATCGACTTAATCGCTTGTTAATCTGTCCTTGTTTGTCCCCTCTATGTTTAGCCCCCTGTGGGCAATAAAGAAAGAAATTGTTACATCCAACATTGGTCAGCATACTCCTTGGTAAAATAAGGTTATAGTTACCTTCTTGAGTCATAGCGACTCATAAGAGCTGCTTTCCCATTTTCCTTGGTTTATAAATTCCCAAGCTGGATGGAATGCCAGTTCATCCCCCAGTTGGATGGAATGCTGGTTCATCACAGGGTTACTCATTTTTGCCAGTTGGGTGGACTGGAGCAAAGTGTTTTACTCAAGAACACCATGCATTGCCCATGCCAGGAATCAAAACTACTATCTTACTATCATGAGTCCAACACCCTAACCATTAAGCCACATGACTCCACATAAAATTATAGTTACCCTCTCAAGACATACCAATTCATAAGGGCTGGTTTCCTGGTTTCA
This sequence comes from Octopus bimaculoides, assembly GCF_001194135.2. Lineage (NCBI taxonomy): Eukaryota > Metazoa > Mollusca > Cephalopoda > Octopoda > Octopodidae > Octopus > Octopus bimaculoides. The sequence goes on along the minus strand of NC_068994.1, from coordinate 33,277,604 downwards.
TGGCTTAAAGATTCCCCACCTGGACAGGACACCAGTCCATCACAAGGCTACTCATTTTTGCCAGCTGAGAGGACTGGAGCAACATGAAGTGAAGTGTTTGCTCAAGAACACAACACATCACCCAGTCCAGGAATTGAAACCACGATCTTATGATCATTAGTCCAACGTATTTCTGGCTCCTCCCATGTGAACTATCGAGCAGAATCCCAGTTAATACCCATCACCACAAGATAACTCATCGTCTACTGCATCCATGTGACATGTGGTTAAACAACATGAGCCATCATCCCAGCTGGATCCTCAGTGAAGGGAACATGATAAGTAAGGGTCAAACTTGGAAAATTAAGCAAGCCCGACAAAACAGTCTAATCTGGTGCTCCCAAATCATTCAAGCAACAGGACGCATCCCAGTTTCTGAGTAGGGTCGTTTGTTGGATATGCAATCCAACTGAAGGCAACCCATACATAACCCTGCCAAGCACCCTTATACCAAAAGATTTCAGGTGGCTCCTAAGGTCCCAAGCGAATGTCCAAGTTTCACAGCTATAGATCAGTAAAAGGAGAACTAGTGACTCAAAGACTCAAACCTTTGTCCTCCTGCTCAGATATCAACAGCCACCAATGCACCAGCTCATCCTAGTCTTTTTAGGACTTCAGACTTGCAGTTAATGGCACTACGAATCTACGCAGAAATAAGTGGTGAAACAAGGATTGCAAACGTAAATTTTGTTGATGATACAGTGATACTTGCTGAGTCTCTGGATGGCCTAAGGAGTGCTCCCCTATCACTGAGTGAGGAAACAGAACCACTTGGCTTTAGAGGCTCTTGGATCAAGACAAAGATCCAGTCCTTTGTTAGCTCCTTGGAGGACTCCACTTTGTCTGCTTTTGTTGTATGTGAGCATGTCAAAGTTGTTGACTGCTTCACTTATATATATATATATATATATATATATATATATATATTATTATTATTATTATTATTATTATTATTATTATTATTATTATTATTAAGGTGTCTATTCACAATTTAAAAAGCCAAAGGTACAAGTACTCTCCTCACAGAAGTGACAAAAGGCGCAAATCAGCACCAGCGTTGCTAGAAATAAGAGTCAAAACAACTCTTAGACCTGGACAAAGCACTTATCTATTGACTGACAAGGAAGATCAACTACCTTACAGCAAACATGTGTGTGTGTGTGCGTTTGTGTCTGTGTGTGGATATTCACACACACACGGACACGGACACACTATATATTTGTAAACAGTGATGTGTACATTTGTTAGTCTTTCATTTAGACATATGTATCTTAGCTTCCTTCAAGATGTCTGTCATTTTTTAGTATAGCGTAAACAGCAGTGTGTACACTTGGTAACATGAAGATTTATCATTCTGACAAGACTCACAGTCAATCATCAGCCAATCTCATGTTTTTCCAGTATCTTCCTCCTTCTATGTCCTCTCCCCGATGTTACTGAAACAGCTTCCTTGCGGTATTCTTATTTCTCTTTTACCAGATGTTTCATCAATGTTTAATGTTTGTTCTCCATGCTGGCATGGGTTGGACGGTTTGACATGGAGCTGGCTAGCAGGGAGCTGTCCAGACTCCAACTGTCTGTTGTGGCATGGTCTCTATGACTGGATGCTCTCCCTAATGCCAACCACTTTGCAGAGTATGCTGGGTGCTTTTATGCACCACTGGCATGGGTGCATTCAAGCAGCACGGGTATGGGTGCATTAATGCAACACCAGCACAGGTGCTTTGTATGTGGTATCAGCACCTGAAAGGACAAGCCTGTATGTGTGGCAGACAAGGAGTTTACTTAACTTGGTACATCTTATCAAGTACAGCAAATCACCACATTTCCCAGTACCTTGTCATTTCCTCCATATTCAGTAGAACTAGGGTACACTGGCCAAACCATTAATTTTATTTCTTTACTTACTGACTGTATTTGATGATATAAAAGATGTGCTGGTGTATTAAATACATCTCGCTTTGCATAGCAATGGAATTAATCATCATCTTCAACTTTATATATATATGTGTGTGTGTACATTGTGTATACACGCACACACATATATATATATATATTACATTATATATGTAAATATATGTGTATGTGTACATGTGAATATGCATGTATATATATATAAATATATTCATGAAAGCAGTTTTTAGTTCTGTTATTGTTATATACTATGATGGTCTTTTTGTCTTTTTTTCCAAATAAGCACACATGCTATATTTTTGTTCCTATGTCTATTGTCTGGAAATCTTTTGTCATACATCTGTGACCTCTTCAGCATGAAGCATGCAATATCTTAAGCAATTTGAGGCAGTAGGCTGGGCAAAATGCTTAACGGTATTTCATATGCCTTTACATTCTGAGTTCAAATTCCACCAAGGTCGAATTTGCCTTTCGTTCTTTCAGGGTCAATAAAACAAGTACCAGTTGTGCATTGGGGTCATTGTAATCAACATAGCTTTTTCCTCTAGCATATACATGTGGGTGTGGGTGTCAGTGTATGTGTACGACAGACTTGTTTCAGTTTCTGCCCTCAGATCCACCTACATGGCTTTGGCTGTTTTAGGCTTAAAGTAAGACACTTGACCCAGGTCTAATGCAGTGGAGCTCAGCCTGAACCCATACAGTTGTAGCCAAAAATTCTTACCACACAGATGTACACACAGGTGAGTAAATGGATAAAGACACCCCACCTTCAGTGATGAATAATCATGAGATTGTATCTAGAGAGTTACCCTCCAAGACACAAGACCAGGCAAGGTTGTTTATAGAAGACCAGTGGTCGCCCATACATACTGGTCTCCCTCTCTCCACAACACCAATGTTATCCAAGGGAAAAGCAAACGCTGATACAGCTTGGCATCAGTGACATTACAACTCATTTCTACAGTTGAGTGAATTGGAGCAACGTGAAATAAAATGGCTTGCTCAAGAACACAACGCACAGCTTGGTCGAGGAATTGAACTCACTACGTCATGATTGCGAGCCTGAGGCTGTAACCACTGAGCCATATGCCTCCAGGAGGAAGAGTATGTAACACAAATGCTACAGTTTAATCATCCATTCACAGATGATTCACACTGTCATTGCTCAGAGTTTCTTCCTGTGTATAATGCTTCAGATGAAGGAGTACATATAGTATGAGCCTTTGCATAGCAATGGAATTAATCATCATCTTCAACTTTATATATATATGTGTGTATACATTGTGTACACACACACACACATATATATTACATTATATATGTAAATATATGTGTAAGTGTACATGTGAATATGCATGTATATATATAAATATATAGTATTATATATGTAAATATATGTGTATGTGTACATGTGAATATGCATGTATATATATAAATATATAGTATTATATATGTACATATGTGTGTGTATATGTGTACACAACATATATATATATATATA
>NC_068994.1:33273156-33273906 GCF_001194135.2 Octopus bimaculoides | reverse complement strand
TAGATAGATAGATAGATATCTATCATCTTATATTTATATATATTCACATATATCTGTGTGCACGTGTGTATATGTTTGTATGTGTGTTTGTGCGTGCGTGTGTGTGTGTGTGTGTGTGTGTGTGTGTATGTGTGTGTGTATGTGTGTGTGTGTGTGCATTTAAAATTGTATCTGTGTATGTATAAATCTTTATAGCTATGTTGCCTTTCTATATAATACATGTACACACACACACAGCAATACTTCAAGATTGTCACACTTCAGCATGTCATTTATCTCAGTTTTGGAAAATTGTTTTCCACAACAACGGCAAAGATCAAAACTGAACTGACAACAACAGCAGCGAAAACAACAACAACAACAACAACAACAACAACAACAACAACAACAGCAGCAGCAGCAGCAGCAGCGAAGAAAAACATCGACCAGTCCATAGCAACATGAATGTCAGAAACATCATCAAAATTCTTGCAATAAGTGTTACTGCCGGAGTAAGCACCTTTCATTTGATACAACTTCCACAACACATGTGAATATGCTTGCTTGTGTAACACTAGATATAAACATATGTATATGTGTGTGTGTATACTTGTGTGTGAGTATATATTTATATACACACACATATATAATATATAAATACATACATGCACATATATATACTTATACATATCCATGCGTACGTATATGTATGTATATATATATATGTATATATATATATTTATATATATATATATATATATATATATATAT
>NC_068994.1:33266852-33270934 GCF_001194135.2 Octopus bimaculoides | reverse complement strand
TATAAATATATATATATATATGTATATATATATATATAGAGAGAGAGAGAGATATGTACACCCGACTATCCACTCACTCTCACACACGCATATAAATATGCAAATATATTTATATTTAAGGGAACAGATTTTCTTTCAAACACAGTAAATTGAAGATACAACCATATTTCAAATCAGTTACTTTTTCATTAAAATTTTCTCATATTTCATGATTAATTAGTCTTTTATGCTTACTCTGCTACAATAAAATTCGGAAGACCATTAATACTCAAGAGTTTATGCCCTCTTCTGAACGAATGAACATTGAATAAATGCATAAACAAACCGAAAACAGATACAGAATGTTCCCAAATCCTCATTGGTTCTTGACCTGAGGGTCACATCCAATTTTGTGCCTTCAGCAATAATATCACTCTCTTTCGATGGCACTGACTGCAAGAAGCTGCCAGGAAATGGCTAACCAACAAACAAGGGACCAAGCATGATAGAAAGTGAACAAACAAATGAGAAATAAACAAATACGCAATACAGAAAATAAACATGGCGCGGAAAACAGGCGCAGGAGTGGCTGTGTGGTAAGTAGTTTGCTTACCAACCACATGGTTCCGCGTTCAGTCCCACTTCATGGCACCTTGGGCAAGTGTCTTCTACTATAGCCTCGGGCCGACCAAAGCCTTGTGAGTGGATTTGGTAGACGGAAACTGAAAGAAGACCGTCGTATATATGTATGTGTGTATATATATATGTGTGTGTGTGCGTGTTTGTGTGTCTGTCTTTGTCCCCTTAGCATTGCTTGACAACCGATGCTGCTGTGCTTATGTCCCCGTCACTTAGTGGTTCAGCAAAACAGACCGATAGAATAAGTACTAGGCTTACAAAGAATAAGTCCTGGAGTCGATTTGCTCGACTAAAGGCGGTGCTCCAGCATGGCCACAGTCAAATGACTGAAACAAGTAAAAGAGTAAAAGAGTATGCATGTGTGTGTGTAGATAAGTGTGTGTATGTGTGTATTTATGTATATGTGTGTGTTCATATCTCCTTGTCTTGATATTGTGTACTGACTGTAAACAAATGTCACCGTATTTCAGTTAGAATTGGTCATTTGCAAATGATATGGGAAAATGTTAACTTGTCTCGAGAAATGCAAGGTTTGGCCACAGAAAAGGCACTGACCCATAGAATATCTTCATCAACAACTTTTCATCCATTACATGTAAGCTTGAAAAAGTAGACATTACAATGACAACACAACAATGGTGGTGGTGGTGGTGTATGTATGTATGTATGTGTGTATGTATATGTTTATGTGCCTGTGTTTGTCCCCCCAACATCACTGGACAACCGATGCTGGTGTGTTTAGATCTCTGTCACCTAGCAGTTCGGAAAAATAGACTAATAGAATAAGTACTAGGCTTACAAAGAATAAGTCCTGGGGTCGATTTCTTCAACTAAAGGTGGTGCTCCAGCATGGCCACAGTCAAATGACTGAAACAGATAAAAGTGTAAAAGAGTAATTGTTCCTATGATTGTGTGCTGTGTTCTGCAAAATGGTTCTTCAGCGTATTGCTATTATCAGTTCATTTTCAAAGATTATCTTAGAGTATTTCAAAACATTTGCTAGGCTTCAGAATTATTATTGTTTCAAATTAAATATTTAGGATTAATAAGGTAATATGAAAAAATCTTTATCAAAAGTATTAATCTTGAACACAACATAGCGTGTGCTGATGTGTGGGGTAGATGGGGACATGTGTGTGTATTGATAGATAGATAGAGAGAGAGAAAGAAAGAAAGAGAGAGAGATATGTATATCAAGAAATATACATATGCATATACATATGTGGAGACGTGTGGGTTAGTGGTTAGGATGTCAGCATCATGATCGTAAGATTGTGGTTTCGATTCCTGGACCAGGTGATGCGTTGTGTTCTTGAGCAAAACACTTCATTTCACATTGCTCCAGTCCACTCAGTTGGCAAAAATGAGTAACGCTGCGATGGACTGGTGTTCCATCCAGCTGGGGAACACATGTGCCATTGAAACCGGGAAACCGGGCCCATGAAACTGGCTAGGCTTTAAAAGGGCGCATTTATTTTATATACATATATATACATATACAAATATATACATACATATATGTGTGTGTGTGAGTGTGTGTGTGTGTGTGAGTGTGTGTGTGTGTGTGTGTGTGTGTGTGTGTGTGTGTGTGTGTGTATGTATATATATACTCGACTCCGTCAGTCACGAATGACCGTGGGTGCACCTAAGAGGTTTCTCCTCCAGAGTGCAAGTCTGGGTGGAAAGTCACCTCACCGGTGAATGCACAAGCTAGGGTTGTTTTCATGGAAGACCAACAGTCGCCCACGTATACCAGCCTCCTCTCTCCATGCCACTGATGTTATCCAAGGGAAAGGCAAAGGCCGATACAGCTTGGCACCAGTGACCTTTTAACTCATTTCGACACCTGAGTGAACTGAAGCAACATCAAATAAATTGTCTTGCTGAAGAACACAACACGCAGCCCGGTCCAAGAATCAAACTCACAACCTCACAGTCATAAGTTTGATGCTCTAACCACCGAACCATGCACCTTCACTATATATATATATATATATATATATATATATGGCCATTGCCAGTACCGCCTGACTGGCCTCATGCCAGTGGCACGTAAAAGCACCCACTACACTCTTGGAGTGGTTGGCATTAGGAAGGGTATCCAGCTGTAGAAACTCTGCCAGATCAGATTTGAGCCTGGTGCAGCCTCCCAGATTGCTAGTTCTCAGTCAGACTGTGTAGCCATCTGGTTCGCCAGTCCTCATTCAAATTGTCCAACCCATGCTAGCATGGAAGGCGGATGTTATATATATATATATAAATAATTAGAAAATGGTAAACTTCTGTTTATCCTATTGTTAACTGTGCTCGACATGTATGGCATCCCTGCACACCATTGCCCGAGGATAACACAGGTAACGGATATACTGATAGTATATACGTATATTATATCCCTTAGTTGGTTATTACAGCTGCTAACTCTCTCTCTATATATATATCAATCTATATATATATAGACATACATGTGCATGTGTGTGTCTATATGTATATATATATATATATATATATATATATATATATATATATATATCAATGTAAATTAAATGCCAAAAAATCTGTATTATCTATTTCATCTTTTTATACATATACACATATATACACACAGATATACAGGCATATATGTATGTGTATGTACATAAGTGCATACACACACATATACATGCACTGACACACACACACACACACACACATACACATACACATACACACACAAGCATTTACTCATACACGTACACACACATCTATATACTTGCTGAAAGTGATAAACAACATGGTTGTAAAACTATCTTTAAGATGTCAATAATTTACAGTACACATGGGTGCTATAAATTAGCTGTAATGAGGGAGAAAGAGAGTGGGAGTGAAATGAGTGGGGAGTGGGCAACAACCGCATATGAGTGGTGGTGGTAGTGGTGGTGGTGGTGGTGGTGGTGGTGTGGTGGTGGTGAGAGTAGGACAGAAAAAGCAAGTAACATTTGCATCTCATTCACTTCTCTCTCCACCACAACGACAGAAACCACTGAGACTGCTACTTCCATCACCACCACTACGAACACCAGCACCAACATCGCCAGCACCACCCATCACCATCGTATTATCACCACCACTACTCTACTAGAAATAGCAGCCAAATTTACCTCAAGTCACACTCTGTTTTGAAAATGATTATATCATCATACCCAGCATGCTTTTAATAACACGACTGTGGCCATGCTGGAGCACCGCATTGAAGAGTTTTTAGTCAAATGAATCGACCTCAGTACTTGAATTTTTGCTAAGTCTAATACTTATTTTATTGGACTCTTTTGCTGAACTGCTAAGTTAACAGGGAGATAAACACATCAACGCCAGTTGTCAAGCAGTGTTCAGGAACAAACACAGACACAAACACACACACACACACACACAAACACACACACACACACACACACACACACACACACACACACACACACACACACACA
>NC_068994.1:33261675-33266628 GCF_001194135.2 Octopus bimaculoides | reverse complement strand
GCTCATATCTATGCTCAGTTATGGTTGATCTGGAATTAAACAACAATGACATCATCAACAACAACAACAACACAACAACAATAAAAACAACAACAACAACACAACAACAATAAAAACAACAACAACAACACAACAACAATAAAAACAACAACAACAACACAACAACAATAAAAACAACAACAACAACAACAACTACACAACCACAACCCTGAGTATCATCACAACGAGCAGCCCCTAATATAACCACTACCACGGCCACAACCATCACAACAATTACAATTAACATTATGTTTGTTAGCTTTATGAATGGGTTACCATGCAGCCATTTCATTCAGTCAGATGAAAAATGTATACATATATACATATGCATATTTGACCTGGCACCAGTTGTTATGTAGTCATAAGAGTCTAATAGAAACACACACACATAAGATATACATATCGTTGTTATTATGTTAAAATGTTGTATGTCCAAATTTGACCAAATGCGTTCTTTTCAATATTTATTTTTGCTTACAATAGCCGGTTCTTTTGGTCAAACTATCATATCTCCAGCTGCTTCAGATACCAAGATATCAACACTTGTCAAAGAGTAGTACAACAGTTTTGCTGAGGAATGGTGGAACTATTTTTTCATTTTCTGAAAAAGCAATGTTTTGGACTTTTGGACACTTTTGCTTAATAGCAACAATATATATTTTGTGGCTGTGTGGTAAGGAGTTTGCTTCTCAACCACAGGGTCAGTCCCACTACCTGGCAACTTGACCAAGTGCCCCCTATTATATCGCTGGGTTGAAATTATGAGAGCATTTTGGCAGATATATGCATGTGTGTGTGTGTGTGTGTGTGTGTGTGTGTGAATACACATATATATATAGGGATGCATGACCATGGCCTTGAGGTTTGGGTGTTGATCAAGAGATCATGGTTTCAATTCCTAGACCAGGTAGTATGGTGTGTTCTTGAACAAAACACTTCATCTCACATCACTCTGCAATCACTTCAACCCCTGATGGGTGGTACACTTTGCACCTGTTCAGGTGATGTCATTATGATGGAGGGAGCGAGCTAAAAAACAGCACATACATCTGATCACTAATCCTCCAGGCAATAACAGAGGAATTCAACACATGATGCCCTGGACATCAAGACATGATGCCCTCTATGCTGATGACCTTGCTCTAATAGCTGAGTCACTATCAGAACTTGAGAAGAAGTTTCAGGTGTGGAAGCAAGGTCTAGAAACGAAGGGCCTTAGAGTCAATCTAGCAAAAATCAAGGTCTTAGTAAGTGGAAAGTCAGATAAATCACAAATTCCTTCAGGTTGATGGCCTTGCTCAATCTGTACAAAAGGCATAGGTAGAAACTCCATAAGAGGTACCTGGTGTAAACTATGGATACATAAGAGGTGCAGCAATATAAAAAGAAGATTAACTAGTAAGATAGTTTTTGTGTGTGGCAGATGCACAGGCGTGATAAACACTTAAAATGTGCAGAAAACAGCTTCCGTCACATGCCAGGGGGAAAAACTAGAAGTAGTTGATAGCTTCCATTAATTAGGTGACCAAATCAGTAGTGGGGGTGGGTGCTCTGAAAGTGTAGCTGCTAGAATAAGAATAGCCTGGGCAAAGTTCAGAGAGCTCCTACCTCTGCTGGTAACAAAGGGTCTCTCACTCAGAGTGAAACGTAGATTGTATGATGCATGTGTGCAAACAGCCATGCTACATGGCTGTGACTGCTGAGGACATGTGTAAGCTTGCAAGAAATGAAGCTAGTATGCTCTGCTGGATGTGTAATGTTAGTGTGCATACATGACAGAGTGTAAACGCTCTCAGAGAGAAGTTGGATTTAAGAAGAATCAGATGTGGTGTGCAAAAGAGACAACCGCACTGATATGGTCATGTGTTGTGAATGTATGAGGACAGCTGTGTGAAAAAGTGTCACACCCTAACAGTGGAGGGAACCTCCAGAAGAGGTAGACCCAGGAAGACCTGGGATGAGGTGGTGAAGTACAATCTTTGAATATTGGGCTTCATGGAGGCAATGACATGTGACTGAGACCTTTGGGGATATGCTGTGTTTGAGAAGACCCAGCAAGCCAAGTGAGACAGTAGCTGTGGCCTATGCCAGTGTCTCATAACTGGCTCATTTAAGAGTATCCTTCAATCATTGGGCAATATACTGTGCTTGAGAAAACCTATTGAGTCAAGTGAAGTCATTGTTGTGGCTGATGCCATTACTGCCTGACTTTCACCCATGTCGTGGTTGATGCCAGTACCGCCTGACTGGTTCCATACCAATGGCATGTAAAAAGCAGCATTTGAGCATGGTCGTCGCCAGTGCCGCTTGACTGGCTCCCATGCCAGTGGCAAGTAAAAAGCATCTACTACACTCTCAGAGTGGTTGGTGTTATGGAGGGCATCCAGCTGTAGAAACCTTGCCAGATCAGATAGAAGCCTGGTGCAGCCTCCTGGCTTGCCAGTTCTCAATCAAACCATCCAACCCATGCTAGCATGGAAAACAGACGTTAAAATATGATGATGATGATGATGAAGATGACATATATCAGGTCATCCCATAAGTTCTATCTGAATGCTAAATAAAGAAAACAAGTGATCAAATGTTATATTTAATTGAAATTTAATCATCAATGTACTTTCCCTAATTATCTATGACTTCCTTTCATCTATTTACAAGCATTTTGATCCCACCAATGTAAAACTCTTTTGGTTTCGAAGTGAAGAACTCTGAAATGTAAGTTTCGACTTCCTCCTGACCTGTAAAAGTTATGTCCCCCAAATGATTCTGTAAGCTAATGATTCTGTAAACCCTTCTCAGTTGTGGTTAAGCTTTTTCCCTTTTACCAAGCCATTGTTTACGACATTTAACATTTCGATAGAAGATCCATTTTTTGTCACCAGTCACAAGTCTATCCAAAAAGGGTGAAATGAGTTCGCCCTTTAGTTTAAATGTATGCAAATGCATAAAAATAATTTTTAATTCCATTAGACATTCTAAAATACTATTAAATTCCATTCAATTTTAAAAATGGTAAAATCAGACAGAACTAATGGGATGACCTGATATATATTTATATCATCATCATCATCATCGTTTAACGTCCGCTTTCCATGCTAGCATGGGTTGGACGATTTGACTGAGGACTGATGAAACCAGATGGCTACACCAGGCTCCAATCTGATTTGGCAGAGTTTCTACAGCTAGATGCCCTTCCTAATGCCAACCACTCCAAGAGTGTAGTGGGTGCTTTTACGTGCCACCGGCATGAAGGCCAGTCAGGTGGTACTGGCAACGGCCACGCTCTAAATGGTGTATTTTATGTGCCATCCGCACAAGAGCCAGTCTAGAGGCACTGGCAACGATCTCGCTCTAAAGTCCTTACACATGCCACGGGCACAAGTGCCAGAAAGGCGACGCTGGGCACAGGTGCCATCATGATTTCATATATATATGTATGAATGTGTGTGTGTGTGTGTGTGTGTGTGTGTATATATTTATGCATTCATGTATGTATGCATGTATGTTTGTACGTATGGATCCAATGTGCTTCAGTGCAGTTTCCATTTAGCAAATTCACTCTCAAGGCAATGATTGGTGCTCAACTAAAGTGGACAACACTTGCCAAAGGCGCCATGCCATAGGACTGAACATGAAGTTATATAGTTGCCAAGTGAGCTTCTTAACCATACAGCCATAAGATCTAATAAAATATTCTTGTATAATTCAATATCCTTAAGTTTGAAAAAACATCAAAGTAGAATTAAACAGTGGTGCAGTTCTGCTACCTATTGTATGGAAAGTTTGAAAATGTCACATCTGAAAAAAAATTAATAAATGAAAAATAAAAATTTTAGTTAAATGAAAGAAGAAGAGCTTGTTGTTTTAAAATGCCTCTAAGCGGTATTTTACTTCAATAATTCTGTCAAGGAAGCAATTTGAATCAGTAATTTTTCTTGTAGCAGACCTTATGATAAGCAGCAGCTGTTAGAATTGAATCATTTTTGAGCGGTATAAATGCTAAATCACCATTTTAATAGAAAACTTTGTCAATACGTCTGTTGTATATTATTAGATTGATACAAAGGTGTATGTATTTATAAAAAAAAATTGTGTATATATGTATATATATATATATATATATATATATATATACACGCATCTATATAAAAAAAGAATAACAGAACAAAATCTTAAATGGTTGTTCACAAACAGTAAGAAAATAGATGGAGAGGAATTTAGAATTATAACAATCATAGTGTATGATGCCCTTAGGCAAGGACAAAGTACATGACTTTGTTTTTAAACTGTGTAAATACAAAACGATAGATTTGTGTTTGGGAGAAGAATTGTTTAGTATTTTTGGACAAAATTCTCTTTCAGTGACAATTCGTTGTTGATGATCAAGTGGCTCCATGATCAAAAGCATTCCAGCCATAACAAAACCGAAATAGTTTCCACTATAGTGTATCTAGGACTACATTATCCAATGTGTCACTCTGTATTATTATTTTTTGTTTGTTTTTCTTTTTCTTTTAAGATGGTGAAAAACTAACAGGGTCTTTGGGGAGTTGGAGCAAATACCTCATGGTATTTATTTGTTGTAAATCTCCGTATTCTGAGTTGAAATCCTGCCATGGTCAAGTTTGCCTTTCTTCATCATCTTCAACACCACCACTACCACCACCATCATCATCACCACTACCACCACCATGACCACCACCACTGCCACCGCCACCACTAGATGGATTGCGTGTTTGTTTCTCTTTTTGCCGTCTGTGATTTTATTTTTGATCTTCTATATAAATGAAGATATTTCCTCCGTCTGGCTGCTTTTCTTCCTACAAAATGGGAAGTTACATTGCGGAACAGTTATTTAACAAGGTGTATTTATTTATCACCCAACGTGATACATCTGCACCACCAGATGCTCCT
>NC_068994.1:33259294-33261665 GCF_001194135.2 Octopus bimaculoides | reverse complement strand
TATATAATAATAATAATAATAATAACAACAATAATACATAATTTGGACAAATAAGTATAATTCGATTAGTGTGTTTAAAAATTCATATTTGATTTTTTTGGAATTCTATAATATTATTTGCTTTTATTCATTCCCTAACTTGATGGGAATATAGCAACAAGCCAGCCAACACTAAAAATCTCTAGTGAGTCTCCTTTATCAATGTACCTGAAGAGACCCAAACTGATGGGTAAAAGCATGTATAAAAGTATAATACAAAATCTATCACCTACCATTAATTAATACTATACATATATATATTCCAGTATGGGAAAAGGATGTGAAAGAATTATAATGATGATGATGATATATAGTAAGTGAGATGGGTATATAAGCCTGGTATGTACAACATGAAACACTTCCACGGACATTGAGTATCTGAAAATTGAAAAGTGGAAAGCCTTTTCACCCTACTACTTCAATTATCTGGCACCAGCATGATCTCAGCCCTGGGCTGAAACAAGTAAAAGATAAAATATCCATTGAGTATGTATTATGGCAAATGTCAAAGAATGGAATTAGCAAATCATTTTAATACTTTATTTATAATTGTTTCATTATCATTCAATATAATTAATCTTACACAATGCTGTAACCAATAGTTGCCAGAATTGTTACAGAATTATGCAAGATTGATTATACTGAATATCGATGAAACGATTGTAAACGAAGTACCAAAATGATTTGCTAACTCCAGACTTTGACATTTGTCATTATCTGTCAATCCACCTGTATATATATATATATATATATATATATATATATATATATATATATATATATATATATATATATATATGGCTTCTACACTATTTCCATCTACTAAATTTTCTCTCAAAGCATTGGCTGGCGCAGGACAATAGTGAAAATGAAACTTGCCATGCAATGGGACTGAACCTGAAACCACATGGTTGTAAAACAAGCTTTTTAACCACACAGCCATGCTGCACTTACAAAGCCATTTTATTCTTATTTATTTTTTTCCTTTTATTTCAATCACACTATAGTCAGAAACATACTCATGCACTCAAGCTTACGCAACACACACATACACGCACAAATACACACACACACACATACACACACATGCACACATACAGACACACATGCATATGCACACGTACACACACACATGTGCACGTGCACACACACACACACACAAACATGCACACATGCACAAATGACCTGAGCAAGAATGCTGTGTGGATGGATGTATAGCTAGCTAGCTACCTAGATAGATAGATAGATAGATAGATAGATAGATAGATAGATAGATAGATAGATAGATATAGATAGATAGGTAGATAGATAGAATACTGTACAAGCTAGGGGACAGAGCCAAAAGTAAATATACATACATTTATATACATAGATATATACAGATATGTGTGTATGCATATGTATGTTATTATATTGCATGTATTTATGAAGGTGTATGTATATATATATATATATATATATAATACCATATATGTGTAGGTATAGATAGATAGATATATACATACATACATACATACATACATACATACATACATACATACATACAGACATACATACATACATACATACATACATGCATGTATGCATACATACATACATACATACATATAAAAATAAAATACAGAAATATGAAATAAAAGAGGTAAGAATAAACAATTTTTATATTACAGTTAATTCTGGTAGGATTTCATCTGGAATTCAAAATCTGGGAAACTTTATCTCAAATGGCAGATTCGATCAAAATTTGTAGATTTTCGGAAGTGAGTGATTTTATTTACGAGGAAGAATGAGAGAGAGAGAGAGAAAAAGAAAGGGAGTGAACGGGAGGGAGAGAGAGAGAGAGGCAGACAGATACCCTTTACAAATATGTCACTTATGAATTTAGCAAATTTTAGAATGTTTTCTCTCTAAGACTTGTCTTTCTTCATTCTAAGACTTGTCTTTTCTTTTAGTATAAACAATTCCTAAATATTTCCACTGTTTCTTTCTTGATTTTTTTGGCTTTGTTTTTCTTTTTGTTATTTGATTTGTTTCATTCATTTATTTTTCTTGTTTGTGTTTTTCTTGCTTTTTTTTTCTTTTCTTTTATTTATGTATTCAAAGATTTATTTTTAAATCTCTTACTTTCTTTCACTCTCTCTCTCTCCCACTTTCACTTTCTCTCCCTTTCACTTTCACTTTCACTTTCTCACTCTCTTCACTCACTTTTTCACTTTCTCTCTTTCTCCCTCTTTTTCTCTTTCTCTGTCACTCTCTCTCTCTCTCACTATTATCATGTTATACATGCTTGTTTATTATTTTCAAGATTATTTTTGTGTTGCTGGTGATGAGG
>NC_068994.1:33247865-33258713 GCF_001194135.2 Octopus bimaculoides | reverse complement strand
ATATATATATATATATATATATATATATATATACACACACACATATACACACACACATATACACATACATTACACATACATATGTACATACTTACATACACACATATACATACACACACACACATACATACATATATGCATATATGTGTGCACAGATACACACAAGCACATGCACACACACAGACATAACACACACATACACCAATGTATATGTAAGCATCTGCATGTATGTATATGCTTGTATATCTATACAAATATACATAATCCATGTATGTACACTTGTATATATCTATCTACATATGTACTCATACATTCTACATAAATCTGTGCATAAGTGTGTGTATGTGTTTCGGTTTCCAGACGTACATATGTTTGTATGGTTGCTGTCTAAATGACTGACAAGTATTTCAAATTCTATTTATAATTTTGTGTGCAAGCGATAGAATATATGTTTGTGTATTTGGGTATATATTGTGTATATATCTGTATATATTTGTGTCTATCAACGTCATAGTAAGAGTAGTTATATACATACCTATTAAACAGAAACCTCTTTGCATACAGGTTATGTCAATCTATGTGAGTATGTCTATGTGTGTGTGTGAGTGTCTGTGTCTGTGTCTGTCTGTCTGTCTATGCGTGTGCTTGATGTTTTTATAACTGTGTGGCAGGTATCAATTTTACTTGACAGACATGTATGTATCATCATCATCATCATCATCATAATCACTTAACATCTGTTTTCCGTGCTGGCATGGGTAGAATGGTTTGACATGAACTGGCTAGTCAGAAAACTGTACTAACCTCTGTTGTCTGTTTTGGCATCGTTTCTATACTCGGATGCCCTTCCTAATACCAACCACTTTACAAAGTATACTGGAGTATACTGGGTGCTTTTTATGTGGCACCAGCAGCAGTGAAGTCACTGGGTAATTTTTCAAAAACGACCACTTAACTGAAGGGATACAACTGAGGATTGGGAAACGTGTCTTGCATCAGAAGAGGAACATGGCTACTGTGAATGGAGAGAGAAAAGAGAGAAAGATGGTAATGATGAGACAGGGCTGGGGCAGGGGCTATATATTTTTATATGAGACATTGATACTCGTCTCCAAGATGGAGACAAGTATAAACATCTTATGAGGGAAGGCTAGACAATTGCTGAGACATCTCTGAGCATGAAACCAATGGTTGCCTTGTTAGCCCACAAATAAAGTACATGTGTGTGTGTGTGTGTGTGTGCAATCATCATCATCGTCCTCATCATCATCATCATTTTTAACATCAATTTCTGTTGGCTTGGCTTGGATAGTTGGACAGGATCCAATGTGTCCAAGGATTGCATCATGCTCCAATGTCCACTTTTTTAGCATAGTTTCTACACCTTGACGCCCTTCCTAGTGCCAGCCACTTTACGGAATGTACTGGATGCTTTTATTTATTTTTTTTTTTTGCATGATACCAGCGATAGTGAGGTCACCATGCAGCTTGCAAGATTAAAATTCCCTTCAACCGAGTGAAGTTAGAATCAAGGGAGGTAGTTTTATGCTAGGAGAAGAGAAGTTAAAGTATGAAAGGACGGACCAGAACAGAATAAGTTTCTCACAGAAAAGGAGCTGTAAAGCTGCTTTCATTGTAACCAAGGTGGAGCTGGAAAGAGGGATAAAATTTCGGCAATGAGGTAGCAGGATGGATCCTAGAGGAGCAAGAAGATGAGCAGAAGTGAATGGGAACGGAAGAACAGAGTGTGCGGGTGGGTGGAAATTGCAAGAATATATGAAGAGAGTGAGGGATGGTTAGAGATGAGAAATAGATGAGGGGGTCAATATATTGAAGAACAGGTGAAGATAAATAGAGAGAGGGAAGGTTGGGTTAGGGATAAGAGATAGATGTAGTGAATAGTGTCTGAGAAAATTGAGAGGTGTGTGGTGGTTGAGAATGGGAGATAATTTGGTTATATGGAAGGGTGATCAGTAGAAAATTCGAGTGGAGATTTATAATAATTAGAATAGTGAATAAGTGGACAAGGGTCGGAAAATGATTAGTGGTATATAAGAGATGGGGAGGAATGTGAGACTGACAATACAGAAGCAGGTAAAGAGTAGCAGAATAGTAATAATAATACAGTGCATAAAGGAAGGGTGAGAGTGTGTGAGAAAAGTGAGAGGTGTATGATGGTAGAGAATGAGAGATAATTTGGTCATACAGAAGGATGACCAGTACAAAATATGAGTGGAGAGTGACAACAACTAGAATTAAGGATACCCTCTGCATTCACAGTATCTAACTATCATGTAGCATGGCAGTTTGTACACAAGCCTCATGCAGTTTGCCTTTTATTCTAACAGAGAAAACTTTTGTTACTATGAAAGATAAAAGCTCTCTAGACTTTCCTCCAGCCTGTTATCATTTTAGCAACTATTCTTTCAGACCATCCTCCTCCACTGATAATTAGATTATCTAGGTATCAGAAGCTATCTAGTATCACCGAGGATCCTTCTAGTCTTTTGAGAGAATCTTTAGTCTCTTAGTGCTTATTGCTATTCAGCAATAGATAAGTCTTCTTTGTTAACCTTCCTGTAATACCACTCCATTTCTTGTGTCCATAGTTTGCACTGAGTACTCTGCATGGAATTTCTACGTTTTTTTCTACATATTTAACAAAGCCACTTCCTCATTGAAAGCAAAGATCCCTCTGCTTTCCGCCTTACCAAACCTTTGGTCTTTGCTAAGTTAACTTCAAAGCCTTTTGATTCTCGATTTTTGATTCCGCACAAAGAATTTCATTTCTAATTCTACTACAGATTCAGCTCCAATAACAAAAACATTAGTAGAAAGGAGTTCCTAAGGGAAACCAGTTTTATGATCTTGTTATGGCACAGAGAATTAGATCTGGCTTCTCTTACTCATAGGTCAAGTAACTTCGTACATGCAGATCTGAATATCCTTGCAGGTTTATGATCAAGGTTTATAGTCAGGTTTACAATCAACGACATTCCAGTTGTGACTAACACATTGTTTCCATATATACAGGAAGGGACCATGATGCCATTATCAGTATCCTTTATTGAGAAAGTAGGGAGTGTGCTGATGTGCATTGAGTGGGGTTTGGCAGTTTTTCAGCTTTACCAGCTTTTGCCACACTTCTGTTTCCTATCACCTTTCCATCTCCACCCCATTCTCTCGCTCGCTGTCATCAACTATTACTCTCTCTTTTCCATTATCACACACTCTAAGTTTCATGATTTCTCCATTCCATATCATTGCCTCATCACTTTACTCTTTATTTCATTTTAACTTGTAGACTTATCTTTCTATTTATTTATATTCTTTTCTCTCTCACTTTCTTTATGTATGTATGTATCTATATATCTATCTATCTATATCTATATTTATCTATCTATCTATCTATCAATCTATCTATCTATCTATCTATCTATCTATTTCGATCTATCTATCTATCTATCTATCTATCTATCTATCTATCTATCTATCTATCTATCTATCTATCTATCTATACCTCTTTGAACATGATCCTGTAAATCAAGAAAAATAAAAAAAAAGAGAGAGAGAGAGCACCTTGCTCTCATGTGTCTATTCCCTGGTGAGGTTGCCGTCGTCTTTTCCATAGGCTTTTCTCTCCATGGATAAACCTAATGTTACCTTTTTTACACCTTAAACATTTTCTGTGATACACGATCCCTTTTGATGGCTTCTTTTTTTTTAACAATCCCTTTTGATCGGATTTTTTTTTTCTAAAAGAAAAGCTCTACAATTTATTTGTCCACTCTGTGTGCATCCCTGTGTGGCCAATAAAAGAGAGTTATCTATCTATCTATCTATCTATCTATCTATCTATCTATCTATCTATCTTTCTTTCTATTTATCTGATTTCTTTCTGTCTCTCACATTTTCATTTACTTCTTCTATTTCACTCTCTCTTTTTTTCCTCTCTCTCTCTCTCTCTCTCTCTCTCTCCTGCTCTTTCTCTCCATCTCTCCCCTTCTCTCTCTCTTTCCCTTTCTCTCTTCCTCACTCCCTTGCTTCTTTTTTTTTCAATTTCTATCATCTCCTCCTCCATCATTCATTTCATTTCCTCTTCCATCTTCTAACTTCCAGTAATTCACACTCATATACACACACAAGAAACACACTTACACACACACACACACACATTCTCTCTCTCTCTCTCACACACACACACACACACACACACACACATACACATGCACAAATACACCCACACGTTCTGATACATATAAATATATATGTGTGTATACACACATACAAACATACAGTATACACAGTGTATACTGTATACTGCCATTTCAACATCTATAGCTACAAGCAACTAACAACTCACAACTCATAATCCTCAACACACCACACAACAACACAAAACACGAACAACATACAATACACAAGACATATATGGCTTCAACCCATGTCAAAACGTGTTTGACCTTTGACCTAAAGGTCAAGTTGTTTATCTTTTTACTTGATCAGCTTCTATTAGTTGAATATTTGTCAAGTGAAGAATCCAATTTAGCCAATGGTTAGCACAGCCAAATGAAGAATATAGATCTGAGAACCATGGAACTGCATCATAGACTTCTCAACACCTTACTAAGCTACAAGGGAGGTCAGGTCTATGATGGTTCCTCTGCATTGTTGCTTGCCCTGTTAGAAACAACAATCAAATCTACCTTGAATCACAGACTACCATCTTGCAAAAGGATAGACTGGATAATGTGATCATCTCGTTCCACCATTAATAGATATGTAAATACACACACATGTATCTGTCTGTCTGTCTATCTATCTATCTGTCTATCTAAGGGTAAAAATCCCCTTTGGTCACAAATGACCATGGGATTGCATCTGGAAAGTGTGAACTGGAGCAATGTAGAATAAAGTGTTTTGCTTAAGAAACACAACACAGTCTGGTACAAGAATTAAATTCTCAACCTCACAATTGTAAGCCTGATGCTATCTGCCTTCATCTATCTATATCAATCTCTCTACCTACATCAATATCTATATCAATGTCTCTTTCTTTCTCTCTCTCTCTCTCTCTCTCTCTCTCTCTCTCTCTCTCTCTCTCTCTCTCCCTCTCTCTTTAGCTATCTATATATATTCACATATATATAAAAACAAATATGCCCATACATACATACATACATACATACATACATACATACATCTGGCTCAGAATTTCTGAAACCACCGTTGACACTGGCTTACACTTATTGTCTGATCCCCATATACTGCATTAATATTCCTTGCACATTCAGTTGCATTGTTGACTTTATTGAAGGCATAAAGCAAAATATGCTGAATATGCTCCTTTGTCACTTCCATTATAGCTTTGAAAAAATAACTGTTAAAATCAAACTGCACTCTTCAAAACTTGCACTAAGAATAAGTACGAGGTAAAATTACTACCTGCTTTTATAACAAGTTGATGAAGGTAGTTTATCCTGTTCCCTTCTGACTTTTAGTTCATGCAATTGAAAAAAACATTATTCATGGGATGACCCAATATATGTGGGCAAACACTGGAACGAGATTGTTGATAATTTCATGCATCAAACCAAAACTGTTTTGTGGTATTTATTCCCCTGAGTTGTACAGATAACCCCATAGCATTATCACTCTCATAAATGCAGTGGAACAAATAAAATGCATGATAAACAAATAAAAATCTTACCATCATAAACAAAAAGATAGACACAACAGACATTATAGTCCATAGTAGTTTTAAATAGTCATAGCGAGTCACTGATGGAATGCTACTGATCATAAATCTGCTTGATAGGGGTTGTCCCAGGGTTAAACTTTGACCAAGTTTATTTAAAAGTAAAGTTACTTTCTCAAGTCATGCTGACTCATAAGGGCTGGTTTCTCGGTTCATGACGTGTATATTCCCCACCTGGATGGGACGCCAGTCCATCGCAGGATTACTTGATTTTCCCAGCTGAATGGACTAGAACAATATGAAATTAAGTATCTTGCTCAAGAACACAACCCATTGCCTGGTTTGGTAATCAAAACTACAATCTTATGATCATGAGTCCTACACCCTAACCACTAAACCATATGTCTCCACCCAAGTTTATGTGGAACCAATGCAATAAACTATAAATTCATGTCAATGTGTTGTAATAGATTACTTTTTTACTCTTTTATTTGTTTCAGTCATTTGACTGTGGCCATGCTGGAGCACTACCTTTAATCGTGCAAATCGAACCCAGGACCTATTCTTTGTAAGCCTAGTACTTATTCTATCGGTCTCTTTTGCCGAACCACTAAATTAGGGAGACGTAAACACACCAGCATCGGTTGTCAAGCGATGTTGGGGCAGACAAACACAGAGACACATACACACACACACACACACACACACACACATACACACACACACACATATATATATACATACATATATATACATATATACGACGGGCTTCTTTCAGTTTCTGCCTACCAAATCCACTCACAAGGCTTTGGTCGGCCCGAGGCTATAGTAGAAGACACTTGGCCAAGGTGCCACGCAGTGGGAATGAACCCGGAACTGGGGGCGGGGGTCAACATAACTGACTGATCCCCTATCCCCAAATTGCTGGCTTTGTGCCAAAATTTTAAATTGATATTATAAATGATATTAAGTCGGATAAGGAATTGTGGCAGGTCTTTTGGGATGGATCCTAGTGCTCCTCTACCACTATTGGAATGAATTTAGTTCTGGTGTTCCTCAGTCTTTCTAGCTTCACCATCAACTTTGCATAGTTGGTAATCTTCACAACTTCCTTAACTGCTACATTATGGTCATCTGGGAATGCTATGTCAATAACAAAAGTTTTCTGAGACTCTTTACCAACCAATTGGACATCTGATTGTCTGTATTCAATCACTTTGTATCTTAAAACCCTACAGAATTTTAGCACTCCATGACTGGTTCTGTCCTGCATTCATAATAATTTTTTATGTACTTCTAATCCAAAATACTTATGGAGTCTCCACTGAATGTACTGACTTTCTCTGTCTCATCAGTTTTGTATTCATGTTGTACAAGCATCCCACATGCATTGACATTATGTGACTCACTCTCCAAGGTAGCAAACTGGCAGAATCATTAAAAGGCTGGGCAAAATGCTTAGCAGCACTTTGTCCGTCTTTTCATTCTGAGTTAAAATTTCACCAAGGTTGACTTTGCCTTTCATCCTTTGAGAGTTGATAAAGTAAGTACCAGTTGAGCACTGGGGTCAATGTAATTGACTTACCCCACGCCCCTGAACTTGCTGGCTTTGTGCAAAAACTTAAAAGCAGCATGTGTTACGCTCTCAACATCTTTTTTCACACAAGCAGCACTTTTGGCCATTTTTTAGACAGACTTCTTTATTGAGCTTGTCACAAGGGTCTGGTTCTGAGTTACATTAAGGAGACTTTTTGTTTTCCATTTGCCACTTTATATCTCTTCTCCCTAGTCATCTTCTATGAATGCTCAGTCTTCACATTCTCAGCTTCCCTTTCAAACATTCCACGTACGTCCACTCACCTTCAACTCTTCACTTCCTCCTTCTCTACCCTTTCCTTTCTTTCTATAATTCTTCTTCGAACCCATTGACTTAGCAACATATATGGAAGCAAAAAAAAAAACATGAAAATTCAACATTTGTCTTTCTGCTGCAACACATTTTTGATACAGTAATAAATAGATAACGATTAAAGGGGACTTTTCTACTATAAAGGAAAATGACCAGGAACACACAAAGCTGTTTTGCTACTCTATTGCATCTCCAAGTTAATTTTTGTGGGAGAGACATTGTAGGACGTCTTCACTCAATATGGTCTATTGTTTCCCAAAACACATGACACCAGTGACATTTGACCTCAATTTTGTATGACATATAGATATTCTCCTTTCAATATATCTTGTAGAAATGGCCTGCTCGTTTATGATGGCAAATATTTCCAACATCTTTTGTCTCATTCAAACCAATTTTGTTCGTCCAGGTCAGTTTTGATATAGTTTATATATATATATGTGTGTGTGTGTGTATGTGTGTGTATGTATGTATGTATGTATGTATGTATGTATGTATGTATGTATGTATGCATGTATGTGTGGGCTATTCAGTTCATGAAAGTGTTGTCTGTGTAAGAGCATGCCTTTATAGTTGTACTCTATGGTTGACTTGTGCACCATCACCATGTCCATTTTGGTTGCTGCTCTGGCTACCTTTAGTTTGTCCGAATCTAATCCAATTTCTTGGAAGAATTTTCACTGCCACGGCAATAATAAATTTATTGCTTTTCATACAGTCACATTGTCTGTATGTCTCAGCTAAGAATAATAACAACAACAACGATGCAGGCAACAACAATAACAGCAACAATAACAATGATAATGATGTGAATGATGATGGTGGTGGTGGCAGCGGTGGCTGGAATAATAATAATGATGATGATGATGATGATGATGATGATTTCATTTATTTGCCACAAGGACGAAGGATGAGGGAGGACAATACAAAGACAGATATCAATTGTGGGGGGTTTACATATAACAAAATGATAAAAAAATAAAATAAAAAATGAAGGAAAGAAAGTAAGTATGCATGGTATACACTGAAAAAGAAGGGACATACGCATAGCATACAAAGGTTTAAAAAAAAGTGGCAAGGAGGATGATAGAGATCTGGCCCTTCTGATACAGGAAGGCCTCTAGGGATAAGTGAGGAACCCCACTGTCTGAGATTTACCTGAAACCCCAGGAGCAAGTGCCCTCTCCAATTCCTTCTCTCTGACTCACAGTTCTACACTTAGAGAGGTACCGTCCACTCTTGCCATTTTCTCAACTTTCACCCACCTTTCAGTAAACTCACTCGAGTACAGCACTTCCCTCTCCACTCTCAATTTCCTTTACAAGTGAAACTTCAAGAAGTCAATGAGAGCTCTACCAAAGAGGAATGTATTTGTTCTTATGCCTTTCAGTCTTGTCCACCAAACAACCTCTTTTGCCACAGCCACCAGGCAAAGGAATACTGCTTTGCCTGCCCGATTGAAGGAGGGCGACGGTGCGATCATCACTACAGACTCGGTCGACCGACAGATCCATCCCACATGTGACAGCAGCTGTTCGACATAACCCCACGAATAAGTAATGCCCAGACACTGAACAAGGGCATGCAGCATAATTTCATCACTTTGCATGCCTCTGGGACAAGCCCGTCTGACAGCACATCCACCCCTGTAGAGTTTATCCCTTGGTAACACTACCAGGCCAAGGACATCTGGAAACTATCCGTGATAGTTTCTGACTGGAAAGTCCTCCGAAATAGACTAACCAGTTCATTCTTGTTAGCGTCCAAAGTCTCCCCAAGAACGTCGTCACACTTCCCTGCCACTGAAATAATAATAATAACAATAATAATAATGATTTCTTTATTAACCACAAGGGTTTACATTAAGAAAAACATTATGGATAGCACGGGACAAAACAATGTATGTGTGTATGTTTGTGTGCGAGTGTGTGCTGTTGACAGCGTTTTGCATGTAAACAAGACTAACAAAATTTAAAAGAAAAAGGGAGAAAGAAAGAAGGAAAGAAAGAAAGAAAGAAATCAATCAATCAATCAATCAATCAATCAATCAATCAATCAATCAATCAACAATGTGTACTCCTCAATCGGGCAGGCAAAGCAGTTTTCCTTTGCCAAGAGGTTGAGGGCTGACTCTTGGGACAGGTACCTTTTTTTCCTTTCCTTTTTCCAACTACTGGCATATGCTCAGGGCAGGCCTGTTCACTCGCCCCATTCCTACCACTTTCATCCATCGGATTGACCAAATAGAAAAGTATTTGTCTTCAGCCCCTTCAATCTCATCCACCATACAACCTCTTTTACCATGGCCTAGTATTTATTCTATCAGTCTCTTTTGCCAAACTGCTAAGTTACAGGGACATAAACACACCAACATTGGTAGTCAAGCGATGGTGAGGGGACAAACACAGACACACAAACATATACATACATATGTATATATGTAGATATATATATATATATATGTATGACAGGCTTCTTTCAGTTTCCATCTAACAAATCCTCTCACAAGGCTTTGGTCGGCCTGAGGCTACGGTAGAAGACACTTGCCCAAGGTGCCATGCAGTGGGACTGAACCCAGAACCATGTGGTTGGTAAGCAAGCTACTTACCACACAGTCACTCCTGCACCTATATGTATGATTTTTTGCCTTTTTTTTTTTTTTTGTCTGATGACCAACATATATTTATTGCAAAAGAATGCATCTAGAAAGAGAATAATGTAGTGAAACATAATGAAACGACAGAATGTTATAATGTTTGTTATGTGACAATCAATGATGTTGAGTCAAAATGAAAGGGCTCTTATGTGGTCATTCAGTCTGCTAGAAATAATGCCGAAATTTTGCTCAAACTACATCATAGCATATCTAAAAAAAAAAATAAACATGACACATTGAAGAGAATTGTCCAGAGTGCCCTGTGCCTGGAAAAAAAAAACAGAAAACAAAAAAGGAAAAAAAAGTGGCCGGACGGTCATAGATGGTGAGTCTTTGATCGTAGTTCTGCTCAATCATAATTGACGAGGTTGCACAACAACAACAACAATAGCGAAAACAAAGAATGGTGATGAATAATTGAGAAGAGCAAGACAGGGAGAGGAAGGAGGAGAGACGAGGAGGAGATAGGAAGGAGGAGAGAGGAAGGAGGAGAGAGGAAGGAGGAGAGAGGAAGGAGGAGAGAGGAAGGGGAGAGAGGAAGGAGGAGAGAGGAAGGAGGAGAGAGAAAGGAGGAGAGAGGAAGGA
>NC_068994.1:33241199-33247678 GCF_001194135.2 Octopus bimaculoides | reverse complement strand
TAGGAAGGAGGAGAGAGGAAGGAGGAGAGAGGAAGGAGGAGAGAGGAAGGAGGAGAGAGGAAGGGTAGTGGTGAGAGATGAGGGAGAGGGTGGTGATGAGAGTTAGGGAATGGAAAGAGTAGAAGGGAAAGAGAAAGAATGACAGTGATGAGAGAGGAGGAAGGGATTATATTTTCATTCAATAGGAAGCTGAAGAAATTCTGTAGAATCTAATAAAAAACAAATATCTAATAAAAAATACATAAAGCAAAAAATAAAAGAAGCCCAAAGCAGGAACAAAGCAATTGTGTTTTGCGTAGACAATGTGTAAAGGTCCGACGTTTCTAAAAGAGTTGTCAGCACATGTGTGTCCATTCATGCATTCGACATGTATAAAGATATTAATGTGCATGTTCTCAGGTTAATTCAACCAATTTGAATCATGCATGGATAGTTCACTGTTAACTAAACAATGGAAATTCGCTTCACTGTTGATGTAGGTATATGGAGCTTCATAAACCAACAAAGGATTCTTCAACGTGGTCAATTGATATGTTAGAAATAGCAGTCAAGACTCCATCAAATATCGATAAACTTTGTTAGCTTAAAAACTAAACAAAACAAAACTAAAAAAAAAAAGAAAGAAAAATAAAGCAGGGAACATTGGATGAGGAATGGGTATGGCTGTGTGGTTAAGAAGCTTTCTATGCAACCACATGGTTTCAGGTTCAGTCCCGCTATGAATCACCTTCCACAAATGTCTTCTACTTTAGTCTTGAGTTGACCAATGCTTTGTGGATAAATCTGGGAGATGGAATATGTGTGTGTGTGTGTGTGTGCATGTATGTGTGTGTGTGTTTGTGTGTGTTTGTTTATGTGTGTATGTGTGTGTGTGTGTGCATGTGTGTGTGTGTGTGTGTTTAAGTTTGTTCCTTGCCCACTGCTTGATAACTTGATAACCGATGTTGGTTTGTTCACGTCCCTAAAACTTAATCATTCATCAAAAGAGCTGGATAAAATAAGTACAGTAGCAGACTTTAAAAAAAAAAATAAGTAGTGGAGTTGATTTGGTCAACTAAATAAACCCTTCAAGGCAGTGCCCCTGCTTGGCCACAGCCCATTGACTTAAAGAAGTAAAGCATAAAGCTACTAAATTTCATCCTATCGAGCCACCTTACCTCACTTGAGTGCTTTAATTGCCTCTATGACTTCTGCCTCTGTGAGGTTAGTCTTTAACCCTAGATGTACCTTATGTCCACCAGAAGATTTTATGGTGACTCAGTTTAGGATCAGCAACATACTCTCTCTCTCCTGCCCAGGGATGCTCTTCTCTGCAGGGAGACCCCCAACCAAGCTTCTAATGGCAGGTGTGGAAGAGGGCTTCTTATTACAAGGTTGGTAGGTGCTCTACCAAAACACTTTATTGACTTATCTGATGTCACAATCCAGCTTAACCCCGAAGTCTTCCCATGACTTAGCCATGGAGCGGTTTTTTTTCTATCTCTTTTACAACTTTTCATACCTTAGAATACCAAATGTACTCTAAGGTATATTTGGTATTCTGTGGGTAAATCTGGGAGATGGAATATGTGTATGTGTGCGTGTGCGCGCGCGCGTGTGTATGTGTGCGTGCGCGTGTGTGTGTGTGTGTGTGTTTGTGTGTGTGTGTGTGTGTGTGTGTGTGTGTGTGTGTGTGTGTGTGTGTGTGTGTGTGTGTGTGTGTGTGTGTGTGTGTGTGTGTGTGTGTGTGTGTGTGTGTGTGTGTGTGTGTGTTTGAGTTTGTTCCTTGCCCATTGCTTGATAACTTGATAACCGATGTTGGTTTGTT
Source organism: Octopus bimaculoides (assembly GCF_001194135.2). Classification (NCBI taxonomy): domain Eukaryota; kingdom Metazoa; phylum Mollusca; class Cephalopoda; order Octopoda; family Octopodidae; genus Octopus; species Octopus bimaculoides. The sequence continues at coordinate 33,245,871 of NC_068994.1, read as the reverse complement.
CAAATCAACATAGGTTATTTTGAACATAATAACTTGACTTGTTTCCAAGCCAAGCCTTGTAAACTTCCTTCTTTGCTTAATTGGTTTCTTTAACTCCTTGGTTAAACCATCAGTTCTTTTACCAGCTCTGCATTGAACCACTTTCATCCACATCGTTGTACAACCAAAGAAGATTTAACCATACAAAACAATCTCCAATACATTTCAATGTCCACAGCTTGTTCAGGAAGATCTCTGAATTTGGACACCATATTGTCCTTATATTTGTTTCTGATCCCATCATCTGTTAGAACTTCTCACTTTATTCTGCAACTGACACTGAACTAACCAGTTTTGCGAGTTCCTCTTCTTGTAGATTGTATCAGGTTGCAGACAACTAGGGGGTGGGAGTGATCAGTTGATAGCTCAGCTCCCCTCTTTACTTGAACATCCAGCACAGAATCAAAGAGATCTGACATGATAACAAAATTTATCAATGACCTCTGTCCCAATGTATTCTCATATCATGTATCGTTATGGATACTTCTGCATTGGAAGAATGCATTCATGAGAGAGAGTCTATTTCCAGCTTAAAAGTTTAGTAAGGCCTCTCAATTTGCATGTGGAGGTATATGGTTTACTCATGATTGTAAGATTCTGGTTTCAATTCCTGGACCAGGCAACATGTGTTATTTCTTTACTACCCACAAGGGGCTACACACAGAGGGGACAAACAAAGACAGACAAACGGATAAAGTCGATTATATCGACCCCAGTGCGTAACTGGTACTTATTTAATCGACCCCGAAAGGATGAAAGGCAAAGTCGACCTCGGCAGAATTTGAACTCAGAACGTAGCAGCAGACGAAATACTGCTAAGCATTTCGCCTGGCGTGCTAACGTTTCTGCCAGCTCGCCGCCTTTAACAGGCAACATGTGTTCTTGAATTAAACATTTCATCTCATGCTACTCCAGTCCACTTAGCTGACAAAAATGAATAATCCTGTGATGAAATGGTGTCCCATCCGGGTGGGGAATATATACTATGAAAGTGGGAACTGGCCCTTATGAGTCAGCATGTCTCAAGATAGTAACTTTACCTTTACCTTTACCTCCATGTACATTGAGTTCAGGGTCTTCATTTCTCTTAATCACTTCTCTCCATGCCCAGTGATCAGTACCAACATGTGCATTGAAATCTCCTTGTAGGACAAATGACTGAGTCTTAACTACATCTATAAATGCAGTGACTTCAATCAAGGAAGGATTTGTACTTTACTTTGCTGTTTGGTGCATGTTGTTGTTGGCACTCCATTGCTTACGACGACGAGGGTTCCAGTTGATCTGATCAACGGAACAGCCTGTTCATGAAATTAACGTGCAAGTGGCTGCGCACTCCACAGACACGTGTACCCTTAACGTAGTTCTCGGGGATATTCAGCGTGACACAGTGTGACAAGGCTGACCCTTTGAATTACAGGCACAACAGAAACAGGAAGTAAGAGTGAGAAAAAGTTGCGGTGAAAGAGTACAGCAGGGTTAGCCACCATCCCCTGCCAGAGCCTCGTGGAACTTTAGGTATTTTCGCTCAATAAACACTCACAACGCCCGGTCTGGGAATCGAAACCGCGATCCTATGACTGTAAGTCCACTGCCCTAACCACTGAGCCATTGTGCCTCCACGTTTGGTGCATATACATGCAACAAACAGAGCAACAGTCCTTTCTTCAGCCTAAGATTCAAGTGGTAAACCCTCCCACTAGGTGGGAGGGTTTACCATCTTTTTAAGCCAAGAAGGGAGTGTCTTTGTGATCAGAAATTATGCTAAAAGTAGCAGCTAAATCTTTCTCAGATCATACTACCATCTTAAAAAGGACATTTTGGATTACATAGCTATTGGTAGCTTTAAATATATGGAATAGGCATGGTGGAACTCTTCTTTCAATATTCCTTTTGTATCCTACACTAACTTTTAAATCATACAGCTTTCAAAGCTAACAGTAGAGCATCTGTGGTCACTATACATGCTAGAAATAACAGCTTAAATCTCCCTAAAATTACATTCTACTGTCTTAAAAGGATGATATTGATATCAAAGCCCGACAGTGTTAGACATGGTGCCTGTAAAACAAAATGATGGATGTTCATTCTCCAAACAATTCTGATCATAGATCTTGCTTTATCAGATCTAGCCTAGGGCTAAATAACAGCCACAATGATAATGACAACACGCTGCCCTTATTTATTTATTTATTTATTTACTTACTTATTTACTTATTTGTTTATTCATTTATATACATCTATCTATTTATTTATTAACCAAAATGCTGTGTGTTCCTTGTTCCTACATACCTTATTACAATGCACAGCGAAGGACCCCCCCCCCCGCTCTGCACCTCTCTTTATTTCATTAGTACACGCCATGGTATGCCGCCACTGTTACAAAATAAATCTCCCCCCCCCCACTTCTCTTCTACCTATCCTTTACCATTCTGCTATTCCACCCATTCATCAAACACAATAGTACTGTTCAAATAAGATGCACAGCTTTCATTACTAACAAATTCGACAACAAAGGTAGATCGCATACACTTGCAGGTATTCTCTGCCTCTCTTTCTCGTTCTCTCCAGCCCTCCCTCCCTCCCTCCACCTTCATCCCCTCTTCTTTTTTTTTCCGTTGTATATACATGTGCTTAGATGTGGATGCATGTGTGTGTGTGTGTGTGTATGTGTGCGTGTGCGCGTGTGTGGTGAGTGGGGGTGGCCTTTATGTGTGTATGCATGTGTGGGTGTGTTTGCATGTGTATGTGAGTGTATATGTATATATGTATGTATGCATGTATGTATGTATGTGTGTATGTGTATGCATATATGCATGTATGTATATGTGTTATATATATATATATGTATATAGAGAGAGAGAGATAGCTATATCTTTACATATGTACATAAACATACATATATGGCTATATATAATACTTTCTCTCTGTCTATAACAATATATATCTCTATTTACATATGCATGTATATGTAGATGTATATGTATGTGTTCGCGTGCGTGTGTGTGTGTGTGCATGTATTAGTGTGTGCGTGTGTGTGTGTGTGTGCACTTATTAGTGTGTGCGTGTGTGTATGTAGATATACATATATATATATATATATATATATGATGATATATGTGTGTATGTCTGTGTGTAGATATATATCTATATATGTGTGTGTGTGCATATACATATGTATTTATCTAGCTAGCTATGTGTATGAATGTGTGTAAATGTGTGTGTGTGTATGTGTGCGTGCGTGCGTGTGTGTGTGTGTGTGTGTGTGTGTGTGTGTGTGTGTGTGTCTTCTGTCAGGTTTTCCAATGAGGCATCCAGTTGTTCTACAGACTCAACTGCCTACTCCATAGATTACAACATGAGTGGCCAAGTATTTTCACTCTTACCACAATAATTCTTAGGAAGAACTAGTCTGGATGTGACAAAGCCAGATCCTTCATATGATGGTCACACTCTATCTGGAAGTTTCCATCAACCAAACTTCAATCTTGACTGGTTTATGATAAAAGACATCTGGCTCAAAATGCCATACAGCAGAATTGAACTTAGGATCTTATGCTTATGAAGTGAACTTCTTAACCACTCATCCATGCCAGCCTCCTCTGTATATATATATGTACAGACAGAGAGAGAGAGATGTATACATAAACACACACATACAAGCATATATGTACACACAAATATATATATACACACACATACACATATATGTACACAAGTGTGTATATGTATATATATATATATATGTATATGTGTTATCTGTTATTTTTTATTTATGAATGTCTTTTATTGCTTTTCTCTCTCTCTCTCTCTCTCTCACTCCCTGCTCATTGTCTCTCTCTCTCTCTCTTTCTCAATATCTCTCATGAAAGGAGCTAATTAAAGGCACCGTAAGCTACAAACCATAAGTAATTTCATCTTGTAACCAATCTTCTTCTTACTATTATTATTATTATTATTATTATTATTGTTATTATTATTATTACTACTACTACTACTACTACTACTATTATTATTAGTCATCACCACCGTCGTAGCTATCATCACCACTACCATCATTATCATGATCATCATCACCGTCATCATCATCAACACCACCGCTACCACCACCACCACCACCACCACCACCACCACCATCATCACCATCATCCTCACCTTCATCATTGTTATCTTTTCCTATCACCATTACTGATGGCCAATGTTTGCTTGGCGTGAATATAATTTTCGGTGTATACACACGCCAATGTTTAGTAGGCACCAACAACAAGAAAACAAAAGACAAAAGAAAAACAACCAGCATCCAATGTACAGAACGACTTGCAGAGAGAGAGAGAGAGAGCGAGAGCGCCGTGTGTTGATGAATATTTAAAATCTTCATGCATATGTAATTAGAGAGAGAAAGATCATTGGGTAATGACAAAACAACTTCCCGAGTTAAAAATTCTTCCTTTAGGGTCAATGTTATAGACACTGACACATAAATATACATACCTCCATACACACTGATAAATAAAGAAGTACAAATGCATACATATATACACACACATATTGGTGTATATACAAATACATGTACATGCACATACAAGAACAAATGTATATATATATATATATATATATATATATATATATATAT
>NC_068994.1:33238895-33240937 GCF_001194135.2 Octopus bimaculoides | reverse complement strand
TATATATATATATATATATATATATATATATATATACACACAAACCTACAACCTGACATTCATATACGCACGTAGTTCAAAAGTGTATGCAAACATTCGTTCATACATACATTATACACCTTTGCACATGGACTTACCCAAAAGTACATACATATATACATGTGTGTGTGCACGTGTATACAAATATACATATGCACTCACACACACATACACATATATGCATACATGCTTACATATACACACACATGTGTATGTATATATATATATAAATATATATATATACATATATTGTGTGTGTGTATATATATAAGTATATATATGGAGCACTCCGTTGGTTACGACGATGACGGTCTCAGCTGATATGGTCAACGGAATAGTTTGCTCATGAAATTAATGTTCAAGTGGCTGAGCACACCTTTAACGTAGTACTCAGGGAGATTCAACATGACACAGAGTGTAACAAGGCCAGCCCTGGTCCTTTGAAAAGCAGGTACTACTCATTTTTACCAGCTGAGTGAACTGGAAATAAAGTGAAATAAAGTGTCTTGCTTAAGGACATAATGCGTCGCCAGGAATTGAACTCACGACCTTACAATCATGAGCGGAATGCCCTAACCACTAAGCCACATGCCTTCATATATATATATATATTTCTCTTGGACTTTCCTCTCTCTCTTGTTTCTGGAGAAGAGCTTTGCTCAAAACGTAAAACTACCTTTCTTTCTTTCTCTGAGCATCTTTCAATACTTTGCATGTACCACATCCTCGCATTGTTGTTTTTTCTTCTCTTTTTTCTCCTTTTTGTTTTTGTTCTGACATCCGGCTGTTGCTGGATCATATCTTTTTATGTAATTCTTCCAGTCTTTTGTTTTGGAATATAATTACTCTGAGAATAGAATTTGTCAGAAATTTTAAATGTGAGTAAGCCTCATTTAAAATAAAACATTTATAAACATACACTTGAACATGCAGATGTGCTTCATTAAGACACAGCCTGCTTTATGACCTTTTCTATACACAATATATATATATAGGTAGTTTGATTCCTGGACTAGGTTGTATGTTGTCTTCTTGAGCAAGACACTTAATTTCCCATTGCTCCTGTTCACTCATCTGTAGAAATGAGCTGCGACATCACTGGTGCCAAGCTGTATTGGCCTTTGCCTTTCCCTTGGATAACACCAGTCATGTGGAGAGGGAAGGATGGTATGCATGAACGACTGCTGGTCTTCCATAAACAACCTTGTCCAGATTTGTGCCTCAAAGAGTAACTTCCAAGGAGAATCTCATGGTCATTCAAGATCAAAGAGGATCTTTACTCTTTACCTTTTTATACATATATATTCACATATGGTGGACTTTGGTGCCAAATATGACATATGAGTGTCCAGCTATTTTGCTGAATGACCTGCACAAATGATTTGTTTTTAGAGACCAAATGTGCATGTGTTGTACGTTAACTCACTCCCTCCATCAAGTTGACATTGCCTGAACTGGTGCACATATCAGGTGTCAAAGTGAGATGGAGTGTTTTGCTCAAGGACACAATGCAACTCCCTAGCCACTAGACCGTGCGTCCTCATATATATACATATTTATACATATATAGATATATATATATTTATGTATGTGTGTGTGTGTGTGTGTGTGTGTGTGTGTGTGTGTGTGCATGTGTGTGTGTATATATATAAGTTATATACATATAATATATATATATATGTATTGGACATGAAACTCAGCTTGCGAAAGCGAAATTGGGATGGCACCTGTGCCCAGCGTCGCCTTTCTGGCACTTGTGCCCGTGACATGTGTAAGAATTTTCGACCGAGATCGTTGCCAGTGCCCCTGGACTGGCTCTTGTGCGGGTGGCACATAAAATGCACCATTTTGAGTGTGGCCATTGCCAGTACCACCTGGTTGGCCTTCGTGCGGGTAACACATAAAAGCACCCACTACACTCTCTGAGTGGTTGGCGTTAGAAAGGGCATCCAGCTGTAGAAACTCTGGAGACTGGTGTAGCCATCTGGTTTCACCAGTCCTCA
>NC_068994.1:33234910-33238781 GCF_001194135.2 Octopus bimaculoides | reverse complement strand
ATATATATATATATATATATATCTAAGTGGTTCAGCAAAAGAGACTGATAGAATAAGTACTCAGGTTACAAAGAATAAGGACCGATTTCTTTGACTAAAAGAAAACTTCTAAGGCAGTGCTCCAGTATGGCCGCAGTCAAATGACTGAAACAAGTAAAAGAATAACAGAGTAGAAGAATACACACACAAACACACACATGTTTATGTATATATCAGCCTACAGTTACAGATTTCTCTGCATATTTATTATCATTTTTAGAGATTCAACCATCAAACGTTTTGACAACTACAGTGACTTCATACTTCTGCTAACAATTCCAAATAAAGATGAAACAACCAGAAGATTTATCTCCCTTACTTGCATTTATAAAACAAATCATTTTAGTCACCAATCTAATTACATTTCATTATCATTTTGTTTATCACTGAATTATTTTTTTCTTTTTCTTTTTTTTTTTTTTCTTTTTTTGTAATATTTTAAGCTTTAGTAAAAATGACATCAACCAATATTTACTGTTTGGCAGGTTAAAACTATTTGAAACGTGAGAGTCTTGACCATGATGGACATGATAAGAGGGATAAGAGGGATAAGAGAAGCAATGCTTGGACATATATGACTGCAGACCTCTCATATTACTTGCTGTTATGTTTTGATAAATATTACAAGGTTTGATGATATGTTTTGTGTGTATGCATGTTTGTGCTTCTCTGTGCGCGTGTGTGTGTGTGTGTGTGTGTGTGAGGGTGTTACTGATGAAAAGGGTAGTGGATGGGGGAAATGAGGGGGTGGTTGTAATCAATAATGAGATATCTCCTTTTCTAATGGGAATTGTCGAAAAAAAAAAATAGTAATTGCATTTTCTGATACCATCATCATCGTTGTCGTCGTCGTCGTCATCGTCGTCGTCGTCATCGTTGTCTTCGTCACCGTCATCATCATCATCAATATAACCATCACCACCAAATGTCTTCATGATCACCAACATCACCACCACCACATCCATTATCATCATTGTCATCATCCCCATCAATATCACCATCATCACCACCACTACCATCATCATCATCATCATCATCATCATCATCATCATCAATACAACCATCAGCACCAGTGTCGTCATCATCACCATCATGATCATCATGATCATAATGATGATCACCATCTCCACTTTGTCAGCTGGTGATTGTAAACTGAGTAAGAGATTCAGACTATCAGCTATGAAGGTCATGGTTGGAGTCCAACTCAGAACACACAGAGCTGGTACAAAAACCCACTGATCCACTAATCAACTCCCTTGGATCAGTATTTCTTTTTGGTTGATTCTGAAAGGAAGATGCGTGGCCTAGTGGTCAAGGGATTAGTACTCGTAACTGTAAGATTGTGGGTTCAATTTCCTCATTGGGTAGTTTGTTCTGTTTTTGAGACAAACCGTTTCTTTTCACGTTGCTTTCAGTCTATTCTGCAGTGAAATGAGTAATCCTAATAGGAGGAGGAGGAGGAGGAGGAGGATGACGAATATCATGATGAGGATGACAATGAAGACAACGACGACGATGATGATAATGATGGTGATGATGATGTTGATGATGATGATGATGATGATGATGTTGATGACGATGATGATAATGATGATGATGATGATGATGATGATGATGATGATGTTGATGATGATGATGTTGATGATGATGGTGGTGGTGGTGGTGGTGGTGATGATGATGATGTTGATGTTGATAATGATTAACATAAAGTATATTTCCATTAGGAACAAATCAATGGAAACTTCTGGTGCACTTCTTTAGCATAAATCATTCATTGAAATTTATATGTTATATGAGTAGAAGATGATAGTGACATTTCAGAACTCACTCTTTTCCAGAGAGAGAAGTGAAAAAGTTAGTCAGCTTAGAGGTGGAAGCATTGCTGTGTGCTTAATAAGCTTGCTTCTCAAACTACATGGCTTTAGGTCCAATCTCTTAGGCAAACACCTTGAGCAAGTGTCTTCTACAATAATATTGGGCTGACTAATATCCTGTATCTTGTTGGCGATTTTGGTCAATGAAAACTAAAACAAACCTGTTATATAATTATATATATATATATAGCAAGCAAATTAGCTAGTTAGACAATCTCAATATTATTGAGCTACAGTTTAACAGGCCAATGCCCTTCCTGTCACTAACCCTTACCTGTTTTTCAAGGCGATCTCTGATTCCACACACCAATGAAAGCACAAAGCCACCAGACAATATATGTGTGTATATATAAATTTATATATATAAAACACAGTTTGTGTGTGTGTGTGTGTGTGTGTGTGTGTGTGTGTGTGTGTGTGCATATGTTCCTTATACATTTGAAAACTGGGTTGCCGATTTTAACATATGGGGTATCAAAAGATTCAGTAACCTTTCAGCTACCAAATAAAGTTTACTTTCATTTACATATTTTCTATGTTATCTTAACAACCAGTTCTAGTTCTTTGAAATGCACTGTTCTACAATGACCAACTTTTATCAGAAAGTAAAAATAGTTTCACACTTTCAATTTGAACCAAAATTACAAAGTGTTGCATTACAAGCGTGACGATGCGTGAATAATGGAACTAATGTTTCCTTGAATTAGTTACTCATTAAAAGAAATCCATTTCTCTCTATGTTATGAGGAAATACAATCAGTTACTCTCTCTCTATTACATGCACACTCACACATGCACACATACATACAAAAATGATGTATGCATATGTATCTATGTATGTATATTTGGAAGATAATGTGTGTGCGGGGAGGGGGGGAGAGAGAGAGAATATGATTGAATGCCACTTACATGCGAAAAGATACATACATGATAACACGCACCTTCTCTCTTGTACTCTCTCTCTATCTCTCTTTCTCTCTCTCTCTATGTCATGCATATACACACACGTCCATTTCATATACACATACATACATCTTTCACTTTCTCCTCTCTTTCAATTTCTGCTCTCTTCAGAGCATAAAGAAATGAGAGTTCAACATGATGGAAATGTGTGTGTGTGTGCATGTGTGTGTGTGTGTGTGTGTGCACACGCACATGTGTGTGTGTGCATGTGTGTGTGTGCATGTGTGTGTGTGTGTATGTGTTTGTCATAATGATGATGATGATAATGATGGTGGTAGTGGTGCTGGTGCTGGTGATGATAATTATGATGATGATATATATAAGTTTTTCTTATTCTCAAGTGATCTGTCCTTGAGCTGCACTTTTGCATTTGAACCTTCTCCACCACTCTCTAACCTATGCTGCCCTCTCCAATGAGCATTACATTTTCCTCTGCCTAATACCCTCTATCATCATCACTCTCCTTCTCTCTCTCAGTCTCACCCTCACCCTCACCCCTGTATTCTCCCTTCTGTCACCATGCACGGAAGCCCCTCTGACCTCATAATATGTCCTGTCCATCTTGCTTTGTTCCTCTAGATGGTAACCATCAAATATTACTTCTCTTCAGCTCTCCTAAGCACCTCTTCATAGCTCACATGGTGTGTGTCCAGCAGATCTTCTTCTCTATTTATCTCCAGTGCCACATTTCATGACCTTCCAGTCACCTGGCATCAGCCTTCTTGATGGTCCATGTTTCTGAGCCATAGAAGAGCACACTTCATACTTGGGCAAAATAACATGGATATCAACAAGAAATGGAATGTTCTAAAAGGAAGCACTGTGAGAAAGTGCAGAGGAGAACAACATTGGGCAGGAACAAAGAGGATCAGCAAAGAAACCATGGTTGACTGTAGAAATACTACGGGAAACGATAGAAGAAGACACATATAATATATTATAATATATATGTAATAATTTAAATATATATATATATATATATATATATATATATA
>NC_068994.1:33230952-33234431 GCF_001194135.2 Octopus bimaculoides | reverse complement strand
TGTGTGTGTGTGTGTGTGTGTGTGTGTGTGTGTGTGTGTGTGTGTGTGTGTGTGTGTGTGTGTGTGTGTGTGTCTTTGGGTCTGTGCTTAACCTCCATCATTGCTTGACAACTGGTATTGGTGTGTTTAACATCCCTGTAACCTAGCAGTTCGGCAAAAAAGGTCAATAAAATAAGTCCTGCAGTTGATTCATTACAAAAATAACTCCTGAAGTTGATTCATTTGACAAAAATTCTTCAAGGTGGTGCCCCAGTATGGCCACTGTCTAATGACTGAAACAAGTAAAAGGTAAAAAGTAAAAGATAAACGACATATATATACGTGCTTTGGGTTCTATTTTCCTTTTTTGCATTCCCCCAAACCTAATAACGGAATTACCTATTATGCATTTCATTGAATTTTGCTAAGCGTGTGATCCCTTGGTCTGTAGACTAAATTGCCTTGCATGAAACCATTCTGTGGTGCAAGGTAAAAGGTTGGGGACTGTTGGTTTAACGGAAAACCAAGGACTGATATATTGTAGCATTGGTGTTGATGCAGGTGTTGTGATCATGGAAACACAAAGATCCAAAACAGATACTGCAAAGTATCTCATTTGACACCATGACAATTCCATCACTACTGTTGCTGCTGCTGCTGCTGCAACTGTTGTTGTTTTTGTTGTTGTTACTGTTGATTATTACTACTACTGTTGTTGGTGTTCTTGTTTTTTGTTTTGTCATTTTTGTGTTGTTGTTATTGTTTATTGCTGTTTCTGTTATTTTTGTTGTTGTTTTGTCATTTTGTTGTTGTTGCTGGCATTGTTCCTACCTATGTTATTGTTGTTGATGTTCTTGTTTTTGTTATGCTGCTATTTCTTGTTGTTTTGTTATCATTGTTTTTGCTATTTTTGTTGTTTTCATAATCATTGATGATGTTGATTTTGTTGTTGTTGTTGTTGTTGTTGTTGTTGCTTAGCCCCAGGTCAACTCTTCTCATGACTTATGATCAAATGTGTTCTATCCATCTATATCATCCATCTATATAATTCTTCAATGAAGATAGTACAAAGTATTTTGAGGGAAATTTGACTGCTATTTCTAACAGAAATATCTGCTTCATTATTGGCTCATTATAAGCCCTGATAGATAAAAAAAAAAGAAGGAAGAAAAGATATGGCTGTGTGGTAAGTAGCATGCTTCTCAACCACATGGCTTCAGATTTTGTCCCAATGCATGGTGCCTAGGGCATGCGTTTTCTACTACAGCCTTGGGCTGACCAAAGCCTTATGAGTGGATTTGATACATAGAAACTGAAAGAAGCCTGGCGGCGAGCTGGCAGAAACGTTAGCACACCGGGCGAAATGCTTAGCGGTATTTCGTCTGCCGTTATGTTCTGAGTTCAAATTCTGCTGAGGTCGACTTTGCCGTTCATCCTTTCGGAGTAGATAAATTAAGCACCAGTTACGCACTGGGGTCGATGTAACCAACTTAATCCCTTTGTCTGTCTTTGTTTGTCCCCTCTATGTTTAGCCCCTTGTGGGTAATAAAGAAATAAGAAACTGAAAGAAGCCTGTTGTGTGTGTGTGTGTGTGAGTGTGAGTGTGTGTGTGAGTGTGTGTGTGTGTTTGTGTGTGCACGTGTGTGTGTGTGTGCATGTGTGTGTGTGTGAATGCGTGTGTGTGTCTCTGTGTCTGTGTTCATCCGCCACCACTGCTCAATAATCAGTGTTGGTGTGTTTATATCCCTGTAATTTAGCAGTTCAGCAAAAGAGACCGATAGAATAAGTACCAAACTTAAAAGAAAAAAACAAAGTACTGGAGTCGATTCATTCTGCTAAAAATTCTTCAAGGCGGTGCTCCAGTGTGGCCGCAGTCTCATGACTGAAATAAGTAAAAGATAAAAGATAAAAGACAGAAAATACTAAAGAATATAGAACATAGTTTGTATTTTGTTGGTGAAAGAATATTTGCCAAACTGTGAGATAGCCATGTATTTTTGCAGTACATTCCAGAGTCTGTGAGTCGATAATTGAAACCAGAACGCAAACCCAAATCAGTTTTAAACTGGAAAGTACTTATAATATTAATTATATGCATACAACTCATTAACTATTTAAAGTTAATTAAGCAAGACAAAATGAAATGGTTCTATATAATTTCTGTTCACAAATTGGTGAGGATCAGGTGCTAAGACAAGATCCTTGAAAGAGATGCAGCAATTTGTGGAATTGGCATATATAATTGGAATATACTTGCTCCAATATCCAATCTTAAGAGATTATCTTCCAAAAGACATTCCACTTGAGAAAATCTAAGATTACTTTTTAAGATCCACAATATTAGGAAAGTGTCTGTTTTCGGTCTGAAAAGTTTTTTCAGAATCTATCCACGATATTAATTTTAGAATTAACAATATTTTTTTTTACTGTCCTTGTCTGAAGAGCTATGACAGTACCTAAGATTTTTTTCAAAGTTTCCAAGACTGGTAGAAGAAAGTTATTCTTAAATACAGACACACATACGTACATGTGTGCACACTCTCATCACACATCTATGGCTGTGTGCTAAGAAGGTTGCTTCTCAATCCCATGGTTCAAAGTCCTGCTCTGTGGCATCTAAGCCAATGTCTTCTATTATAGCCATGGACCCGCCAAAGCCTTGTAAGTGGATTTGGTAGATGGAAACTGAAAGAAGCCCATCATACATATGCATGTGTATGTGTGTGTTTGTGTCTGTGTTTGTCCCAACCATTGCTTGGCGACTGGTGTCGGTGTGTTTATGTCCCCATAACTTAGCAGTTCAGCAAAAGCAATCATTAAAATTAGTACCATGCTTAGCAAAACAATAAGTACTGAGGTTGATTCATTCAACAAAATAATTTCAAGATTGAGCCCCAGCATGGCCCTAGTCAAATGATTGAAAGAAGTAAATGAGTAAATGAACATACATACATGCACACACTCATATATACATATATATATACACACACAAACACAAGCACGTGCGCACACACACACACATATATGTATATATACAGATATATGTATTTGTAGGCATGAATTAAACACCTAATAACAATAAAGTGTATCCACAACTGATTTGCTACAGATATACAAATATAAATTTTCGACCATGTATTGAGTGCTATTAACATTTTACCATTCATTTGCCCTCATGAACATATATATATATATATATTTATATATTTACACACATAGGGGCAGGCATCATGGCTGTGTGGTAAGAAGCTTGCTTCCCAACCACAAGGTTCCGGGTTCAGCCCCACTGTGTGGCACCTTGGGCAAGTGTCTTCTACTACAGCCTCAGGCCAACCAAAGCCTTGTGAGTGGATTTGGGAGATAAAAACTGAAAGAAGCCCATCGTATATATATATATATAGTGAGTTCAAACAAGAAAAAAAAAGTTGAAAAAAACAACAAAAAACAACAACGCGAGGACGTGATACAGATATTGTGTTACTGGACGCTCAGGAAAGGAA
>NC_068994.1:33230058-33230942 GCF_001194135.2 Octopus bimaculoides | reverse complement strand
CAACAACGCGAGGACGTGATACAGATATTGTGTTACTGGACGCTCAGGAAAGGAAAGAAAGAGAATTTGACGTTTCGAGCGGGGCTCTTCGTCGGAAATATAGGAAAGCCCAAAGAAGGGAAGACGGAGGAAGAAAAAATCGCCAATGATATACACGAGGTTACATTGTTATATATATATGTATATGTATATGTATATCTTTATGTGTCTGTGTTTGTTCCCCTACCATTGCTTAACAACTCATGTTGATGTGTTTATGTCCCCTAACTTAGCAGTTCGGCATAAGAGACCAATACAATAAGTACTAGACTTACAAGGAATAAGTCCAGGGGTCGATTTGTTCGACTAAAAGCAGTGCTCCAGCATGGCTGCAGTCAAATGACTGAAGCAAATAAAAAGAATGTATATATATATATATATATATATATATATATATATATATATATATATATATATATATATATATATATATACATATATATGTATATATACATATACAAGTATGTGCATTTGTATGTGCATATATATGTGTGTGTGTGTGTGTGTGTCTTTGTATGCATATGTGTATTGAAGGGTATTTTCAGGTGAAGCAGCTTTGTGTGTGTGCGTGTGTATGTGTGCATATGTATATGATTGTGTGAGCATATGTGTGTATGTATGTGTGTGAGTAAGCCTAAGTGTACGCTTGTGTACAAACGTGCATGCATAAATGGATCTGCTTGCTCATATACCTGTATTTATACAACTAAATACACAGAAACTTCTTACATCTACCACACACCTCTCTTGTTCTCCATATCTCTCCCCATCACTCACACACACACAGACTCTCTTTCTCTCTCTCTCTCTCTCTCTCTCTCTCTCTCTCTCCTTCAGTGGCTCCT
>NC_068994.1:33226313-33227363 GCF_001194135.2 Octopus bimaculoides | reverse complement strand
TATATATATATATATATATATCTGCAAAAATATGTGACACTTATTCAGTAGGCACGATAAAACTCCGAGTTTCTGATGCCCGAGGTGGTAACCCATGCCAAATTCTCTTCAGTTATCTGGCCATTGAAAATTCCTGTGAAAATTGACCTTTAAACAAAAGGAAATTACTGTGTGGCTGACCGTTATTACGACAAAAGAGCTATAGACCATGTTGGCGTGGGTTCCTACCCTGACATCCGAAACTCGGAGTTTTATCATGGTTACCGAACAAGTGTCACGTATTTTTACAGATATATTCCTCTATTTACATAATATTAATGTCTCTTTCTTTCTTTTGTAGTACTTTCTATCAAATCTCTCTCTCTCTCTCTCTCTCTCTGTATATATATATATATATATATATATATGTCATATATATGTATATGTATGCATGCATATATCTATGTGCGCAAGTCTTTTGTGTCCATGTTTGTTCCCCACCACCACTTGACAGCTGGTGTTGGTGTGTTTATGTCCCCCATGTGTGTTTTCTGTTCTGTTATCCTACAGAAAATTTGGCATGCAAACAAAACACATGCATTATGTTTGCACAACAGATAAAGTTTGCATTACCAGAGCTGCTTTTAATTTGCACTTTAAAACATACACACACACACACACACACACACACACATGATGGACTCTCCTGTCAAAAACGACATATGAGTGCCCAGTTGTTTTGCCAGATGACCTGCACAAATGATTTGTTTATAGTGACCAAATGTATGTGCTGTTCTTTTGCCCTCTCCCGCCATCAAATAGACATTGTCTGAACAGGTGCACGGTGTGTTGAAGTGATCGCAGGGTAATGTGAGATGAAGTGTTTTGCCCAAGAATTCAATGCACCACCTGGTATTGGAGTTGAAACTACAATCTTATGATTGTGAGTGTAACACCCTAGCCACTATGCTATGTGTCATCATATACATATGTGTGTGCATGTATATACATATATGTGTGTGTGAGTGTGTGTGTGTGTGTGTGTGTGTATGTATATGTATATGTATATAT
>NC_068994.1:33222096-33225022 GCF_001194135.2 Octopus bimaculoides | reverse complement strand
TATATATATATATATATATATATATATATATATGTATATATGAATTTGATGACTCACTCTGTTTGCTACTCAGAGTTTGTATTTCAATGAGATCCTTCAAATGGCAACAGAAATCCCAAATCTGATATTTTCAAAGCAGAATCTACACAAATAAAAACACATACTATACTTCATTGATACTCATCAAAGATGAGAGAGATATTCACTGTTATTTCATGAAGCAGCTCTTACTTGTTGTTTGGCCCCACTTGTTGCCATAGTGACCACATGTTGACTAGATCAAACCTTTACAATGTCAGCCTTTTGTACTCTTTGAACAGTGAGAATAATGTTCATAGCTCGGATGATGTAGGTAGGATCTCGTCTTCATTTACAGTTCAGATTGTTGCTTGTAGGAACATGAGCTACAAATAAAGAAAAAAAAAAAAGAAACAACACTGTCTGTAAAATCGATCTTCCCAAAAGAGAAATCAACTGCTGTTGTGTTAGTATAGGTAAAAATGGATTTTCAAATGTGTACACACACACACACACACACACACACACACACGTGCACTCACATACACACACACAAACACACGTGCACACAAACACACAAACACACACCACACACACAGAAACACATATGCAGACATACACATTCACATACACACACAGAGGTATGTATGAGGATGGACGCTCCAGTTAATTTTGCTGAAGGAGCATATAGTTCATCAGTCGTCCAACATCATCAGTCCAACATCGTCATCATCATCGTCGTCATTGTTTTATTGTTCATTTATCCATGTTTGCATGGATTACACAGAACTTGTTGAGGCAGATTTTCTATGATTGGATACCCTTCGTAGAACCCTTACGCATTAACCAAGCATGGCCGGACAGGATTTTGCAGAATATTGAAATTTAATGGCATTCATTTACAATGATCACATAATTTCAAGATAAGGAGATACAAACATACACATACACTCACACAATCATACATCTGTCTCCCTCTCTCTCTCTCTCTCTCTCTCTCTCTCTCTCTATCTATCTATCTATCTATTTATCTATCTTTCTATTTATCTATCTATCTTGCTGCATATATATGTGTATGTACGTGTGTGACTTTGACCCTAAATTCTTTAATGTTGTCTGATACTGAACTAAAGTTCCCTTACAATAGTTCATTGGTCAGATAATATCTCCAGGTCACAGTCAAAGCCACTCTTAACATGCAAGTGTGGGCTCCAACCAACCAACCTTCTTTCCAGTTTTGAGATAAGAGCCCATACAATAGAACAGTGTCACACAACAGCACCAGGAGCCATACAACTTCACCAGGAGTCATACAATAGCACCAGGAGCCATACAACAACACCAGGAACCATACAACTCCACCAGGAGCCATACAACACCACCAGGATCCATACAACACCACCAAGAGCCATACAACAGCACCAGGAGCCATACACCAGCACCAGGAGCCATACAACAGCACCAGGAGCCATGCAACAGTACCAAGAGCCATACAACAGCACTGGGAGTCATACAACAGCACCGGGAGCCATACAACTTCACCAGGAGCCATACAACACCACCAGGAGCCATAATATGCCACCAGGAGCCATAAAACACTACCAGGAGCCATACACTGCACCAGGAGCCATACAACAGAACAGAGGAAACAGTTACTTGAAAGAGGCACCTTTTCATGCTGTGTGGAAATCTAGATTTCTACACTAGAGATAACTTGTCGATGGTACCCCATACTTTACCAATGCATGTGTTTACATCACTTATGCAGCTACAGATTTTACTGTGTAAATAAGTAAATTCTTCTACACAGTTGAAAAGTATGCCAGATAACTGTTTTGATTGTTCCATATTGATTTAAGCTGTTGTATTGTTTTGTCTGAGTAAGCATGGAGACACTTTAACTCTATATATATTCATTCTTTGGTTGGATTACATTCTCAGAACTTCTGTCGAGATAACATTAAAGACAATGGATTCCATGAAGGAATAATAGATATTCTGTCACAAGAATCACAGAAGCAGATTATGCTGACGATTTGGTGCTGCAGACATATTTATCCTTAACACAATTTTCAGGTAGAATCAGTGTGATACAGCATGGAGATGGCTGGACATTTGAATTGAATGTAAGTAAATTTACGTGAAGAAAACTGAAAGAAAGCCGTATATGTATATATATATATATATATATATATATATATATATATATATATATATATACACACACATACACATGCATGCATGCACACACACACACACACACACACACACACACATATATTAGTGATAAACTGACAAAAAGAAATCCTTCAAAGGGGTGTGTTAAACATCAAATTCACTGGTACTTCAGTTGGATACCATATAAATATTGGTATAATTCAATAATAAAGACAAATTAAATATAGAGATATTCTATTGACATTCAATTTCATCTTTCTGAACCAATGGACCCTGAAGTGACTTATATATAATGGAACTGTGTTTATGTATATCAGAAAAAATATATATAAGCCGAAACAATTTGTTGGCCTTTTACAGTTTTATAATTATTTATATAATATTATGTTATGTTATATATTATATTCATTGTATTTAATGTAATATTGTAATATAAATAAATTATTGAATGTCAATAGAATATCTCCATTTTTTATTTTTATATATATATATATATATATCCCTCTCTCCCTCTCTCTCTTTGGGAGAGAGGAACAAGCACATACACAGACATATACACACACAGCAGTATCTTCCACCTACCAAATTCAATCACAAAGCTTTGGTTGCCTCAGGGCTATATCAGAAGACACTTGCCCAAGGTGCCACGCAGTGGGACTGAACCTGAAACCATGTAGCTGGGAAGCAAGCTTCCTAACCACACAGCCATGCCCATATATATATATATATA
>NC_068994.1:33219071-33221521 GCF_001194135.2 Octopus bimaculoides | reverse complement strand
TATGTATATATATATATATATATATATATATATACACATACATATTTACTTGTTTCAATCATTTGACCATGGCCATGCTGGGGCACTGCCTTGATGGGGTTTAATCAAACAATTTGACCCACCCCAATACTTAATTATTTTATTAGCCTAATATTTATTCTGCTGGTCTCCTTTTGCTGAACTGTTAAGTTATGGGGATGTAAACACACCAACTGCTTTTCTATACACAAACCAAGAAGATCTTGTGGAATAGTTGTTATTTCAATGAGATACATCTTATAATCACCTGAAGAGACACATTCACAGTGTTGGAAACCAGTTATTAAGTGTCCCACTTGTGAGGGATCAATGCTAGATGGGTTGAAACAATTGTAGTGATTAATGAACGTTTTCGTATCTTCCCATCTTCCAGCTCTCCCATTATTCAAACACCAACTGAACACTGTGAAAGTGAATGTGTTTTACCAGTAAGTTACCAGGTGTGTGCCATATGATCTATTATCTAATAAAATATATATATATATATCAATACAAAGCAAATTATTCATGAGAAAAATAATTTGTGAAGATATCATTGACTCTATTATTATCTAGTGAAACAATTTAAAAATGATAATAATAGAATCAATAATATAGGTGATTGCAGGCTCAAAAAAAAGCATTAAATAACTGAGGGATTAAAATTAGACAAAGGACATCTTAAGTATGTCTACCTGCTGGAATTGACTGTTATTTCCAGCAGGTAGACATATTTAGTATGTCTTTTGGTTAATTATGCATATATATATATATGCACACTGTAAAGCCAGAAAGAAAAGCAGTGAGATCAGGCTCAAACTTCGATCACATGATCACAATAGTACTAGCTATAAGCACACTTGCACAGATGGCAGTGTGGCAATAATAAAGATATGTTATAGTGAAAGTGCAGATAACTTTTGACTTCTCCTCGTATTAGAAAAGTTTTCTCCTACTTTTCTTAATCGCAAAGTCTTTGATCAGATCCTCGAAATTAATCTTACGTAACACATCTGCTTCTGTACTTAGTAGAAGTAAGGCATCCTGAATATTATTTTATCAAGTTTAAAGTGATTTCTTTTGTGCCATAAACCATTCACAATTCCTGTGGTTCTCCCCTTTCCTTGATGCCCTAAGCATGTGCTTATTTCGCTTAATGGTTAGTCCATGCTGGTGCCAGTACCTGCAATTCTAGCATCTAATTCAACCATTTGATTCTCATCACTTGTGAATACAGCCCCAACACATATCTCTTTAATTTAAGTTTCTCAAACCTCAAACAGAGATCAAACTCTACTGATGATGGTTCATTATGTATTTTCGCGATACAATATACAATATATTCTACATGTCTCAGTGTGCCTGGTTCTTTACAGGAAGGAAATTATAAATGATATTGACTGGAATATGGTAGGGGCATTTTCAAAAGATCCATTCTTTGATGATGTGACAGGACAGTGCTGCTCATCTTTTCTGGCAGCGGAGGAAGGGAGGGAGAGGCAGATGAGTGAGAGAAAAGAAAGAGAGAAGAGAAAGAGGAAAAAGAGAGATAGAGAGCAAGAGAGGTTATTGGATAGGGAGAGATAATTAAAGGGAGTATGTATATATATGTATGTATACATAGATATAAAAATAAATATATATGCATGAATATGTGTGCATGTGCATATACATGTGCATGTATATATGCATATATACATATACATACATATATATATATAAATATATTTGAGTGTGTACCTACTTGTATATAATTTGTATATATACACATATATATCTATATATATATAGTCATATACATGCATATATATTTATATATATATCCTATTTATATATATATGTATGGATATATGTATATGCATGTGTATGTGTATGTATATATAAATATATATATATATATATATATATATATATATATATATATATACATATATATATATATATATCAATATGTTATATAATTTATCAGTGTGAGCAGTATGCACAAATTAAGTCTGTATGAGTATGTCTTTCTATACGAGTGCACATGTATGTGAAAGTGTGTGAGTATCTGTGTGTGGGTGTGGGATGGAATGCAGCATTAGTTCTTGATTTTATGAAAGTGGACATTATACGTTTTATAAAACTAAGAATGTTGCAATGGCTAGAAAACACACACACACACACACAACCAAAATCACTGTCATACATTTATGCATACGTATGCGTATACATATATATGTATACATAAATCTATGTATCTGTATACATACAAATATATACATACATGTTTATATATTTCTATGTAGATTCATAGTATATTCTGATTAGGCATGGTACATAATTACACACACACACCCGCTTTTACCCATATATATAGATTATATGCTCATATATATATGTATATGTATGTATGTATATATATATATATATATATATATATATATATATAT
>NC_068994.1:33215060-33217899 GCF_001194135.2 Octopus bimaculoides | reverse complement strand
ATATATATATATATATATATATATATATATATATATATATATACACATGTATATATACATGTGTGTGTATATGTGTGTACATATGTACATTGTATATATACATATATATATATGTGCATGTATGTATATGTATATA
The DNA here is from genome assembly GCF_001194135.2 of Octopus bimaculoides. Classification (NCBI taxonomy): domain Eukaryota; kingdom Metazoa; phylum Mollusca; class Cephalopoda; order Octopoda; family Octopodidae; genus Octopus; species Octopus bimaculoides. The sequence goes on along the minus strand of NC_068994.1, from coordinate 33,217,763 downwards.
TATACATATATATATAGTTTATACACCTGCATATATACATATATACATATGCATATATATACTCACACATGCATATTTATATATACAAAGATGTTTCCATATGTATAAAGAGAGTAGGAGGAAAGATAAAAGGGGAGACAAATTGTAAGAGAGAAAGAGAGAGAGAGAGAGAGGGAGAGAGAGAGAGAGAGAGAGAGAGAGAACCATACAGACAGACAGACAGAACGTTACAGAGGAAAAGAGATTGAAGATTTTTATAATCTTACGAACTCACATGTGCCCATGCACAAATACAAGCACATGTCTGTAATGATAAGCTCTCAACTTATAACCAAGTGTTGTCAATGTACATATGTGTATAGAGATGTATACACCAATGTATTAATACAACAGAGTTTACATATCTGCATGTATAACAGAATGTATTGTGTATATGTAAATATGTATGACCATGTATCCTCAGAAACACATGTCCTGTAATGTATCACTTTATACATAAATGCATATATATATATATATATATATATATATATATATACCGGAGTAAGCACATAAAATGTGCAACAAGGTGGAAAAAAGAGTACTCAAATACCAGAGGTAGAGTAATAATGCTTTATTTAAAAGCAGCAGAAATATAACAGAAAACTGTTACTTGGAGTTTCATGTTCCCGTTCATCAGACAGTTTTGTTAGCATACAAAACTGTCCGATGAACGGGAACGGGAAACTCAGAGTAAGTCTTTTGTGATATTTCTGCTGCTTTTAAATAAAGTATATATATATATACATAGACATATATACATTCGGTTATATATATATATGCATACATGTGTGTATATGTGTTTGCATGTGTGTGTGTGTGCGCGCATGCGTGTGTGTGTGTGTATGGAAAATGAAACTAGTGTGCTCTAATGGATATGCAATATCAGTGTGAATGTAGAGCAAAATACAAATGTGCTAAGAGAAGGTATGTGAATAAGTGGTACCAGATGTGCTGTGCAGGACATGGGTAATAAATACAAACTGGCAAAGGGCTATGATGAACACTTTTCCAGAGGAAAATATATTAGATGTCCTACAACAGCCATGTTTCCATTGATACATTGTATCAAAATGGCTGACAGAAAGCAAATGGGCACAAGGATAAACGAATGTCAGGTGATATGGATTGGTCACCAACTGTGATGCCCACCTAATGAATGCTATCAACAGTGCCTACTGCTTAACAGCCTACAAGGTGGAAAGTGCAAGAGGAAACAACCAAGAACAAATTATCACCATATGAATTGTCGTGCAATGAAATGCTTCTAGCAGCTGAAGATGTAAATGAGTATGCTTATTTCTTAGTATTTGAACTGTTAGAGTTATTTTCGCAATTTATCCAGTATAGCCCTTAAACAAGTAAACAGCCTTTTCCTAAACAATAGATCCGCTTATTTTGGTTAGTAACTTATTCACAAATATGCCAACACTAATGCCACAGAGGGTAATATTCTCTGAGAACGCACAAAAGCCCTTTTCAAAGTTATTTACTTTGCATTGTTATTATCTCATTAGCCTGTTATTACGCATCTGATTAGCCTGTTATTACATAACATGCTTCATGATTTTAGTATACTAACCTTATTAGTATTTCCTCCCATGTTCTATATACTCTGGGAATGCATTAAAGCCTTTTCCGGGGCTATTTTATTTGTATTCTGTGAGAGTGGCAAGCCAGTAGGCTGCACAAGGCTTCAATCTGATTTGGCAAGGTTTCTACAGCTGGATGCCCTTCCTAGCACCAACCACTCCAAGAGTGTAGTGGGTGTTTTTTACATCCCACCAGCATGGGAGCTAGTCAGGCAACTCTGGCATCAGTTACGTTCAGATGGTGCAGCTTATGTGCTACCAGCACAGGGTGCCAGTCAGGTGGCACTGGCATCAACCCACACTTGAATGGTGCTTATTACATGCCAGCAGCAGGGTGCCAGTTAGGCAGCACTAGGATCGGTCAGGACTATGATTTCACTTGACTCAACAGGTCTTCTCAAGCTCAGTGTTTCACCTGACGATTCAAGGCTGGTTATGTGACACTGGTATCAGCCATGACTGCGATCTCACTTCACTTGCTAAGTCTTCTCAATCACAACATATCTCCGAAGGTCTTAGTCTCTTGTCATTGTCTCTGTGAGGCCCAATGTTTGAAGGTCATACTTCACCACCTCATCCCAGGTCTTCCTGGGTCTACCTCTTCCACAGGTTCCCTCCACTGTCAGGGTGTGACACTTCTTAAAAAACAGCTGTCCTCATCCATATGTAGCATATGTCCATACCAGAACAGTCGTCTCTCTTGCACTCCACATCTGATCCTTCTTATGTCCAACTTTTCTCTCAGGGTGCTTACACTCTGTCGTGTATGCAAACTGACATTACACATCCAGTGGATCATACTAGCTTCATTTCTTTCAAGATTATGCATGTTCTCAGCAGTCATGGCTCATGTTTCACTGCCATGTAGCATGGCCGTTCACACACATGCATCATACAGTCTACCTTTCACTCTGAGCAAGAGGCCTTTTGTTACTAGCAGAGGTAGGAGCTTTCTGAACTTTGTCCAGGCTATTCTTATTCTAGTGGCTACACTCTCAGAGCATCCACCTCCACTAATATATATATATATATATATATATGTGTGTGTGTGTGTGTGTGTGTGTGTGTGTGT
>NC_068994.1:33214068-33214840 GCF_001194135.2 Octopus bimaculoides | reverse complement strand
TACTCAATATTTCATATATTCAATAAGACATTCAATACTTCATTTCATTTTAGTATTTAATATAAAATATATATATGGCAGACTTCTATGCAGTTTCCATCCACTAAGTTCACTCAGAAGGCATTGGTAAGTCTGGAGTTATAGTAGAAGACAAGTGACTGGTGTCGTACAGTAGGACTGAACACAAAGCCAGAGGATCGCAAAGTTAGCTTCTTAACCACACAGCCACACCTGTCTATTAGATTAGATATTTTGCATGAATTTATGCAGGAGGAGTGATGGGAGGAGGAGGAGGAGGAGGAGGAGGAGGAGAATTAACACTGTATTGATTAAATATAAGTTACAACAGTGTAGAGTTTACTGAGTTCATGGAAACAGATATTTCTGTAAAACAGTTCAAGAGTCAGTCAGACAGACAGACATACGCGCAGACAGACATATGCGCAGACAGACAGGCAGACAGACTATTTATTAACGGCTGAATGAACCAAAAGTGCTCTGTTAATGAAGGTTTGTGCCATGTCAAGTGGCTGCCTACAGCAGATGATGTCAACTCACCACCTATCGTATTCCACTACCATATTCCATGACAGAATCTTCTATTCCATGACTTTTACCTGTTTCCCTCTGTGTGTGTGTGTGTGTGTGTGTGTGTGTGTGTGTGTGCACGTGTGTGTATGTGCATACACACTGCATGTATACATATACAAGCAATGACCTTTAAATATTATTGTATTCTACACATACATTTATATATATATATATAAATATA
>NC_068994.1:33209227-33213103 GCF_001194135.2 Octopus bimaculoides | reverse complement strand
TGGTTTCTATTAACCCATTTATTCTATCAGAAGAATTTTTATTCATTAAGATAGAAGAAATACACATAATTATATATATATAATATATGTATATATTCTTTTATTCTTCTATATGTTTCAGCTTTGAGGCTGCAGCCATGGTGGGGTACTGTATACATACACACACACACACACACACAAGAATTCAATCACTACTACCATCGACAACAAGTCACTTTAAGGGCACTTGACCATTTAACATCCTACTACTATCATATCACTCCCACATTCTTCTTCTTCTTCTTGTTCTTCTTCTTCTTCTTGTTCTTCTTCTTCTTCTTCTTCCCTACCAAGAATTCACAACGACCTCGAAACCACAAGAGTAAAAAAAGAGACACAGAGACAGGCAGAAACAAGGAAGATGCCCCTTGTATTTGAATACTATGCAAATATTCTTTTAAAAACCTTTTCATTAAATTTTTCCAAAATTTAATTGTTTTCCATACTGACAGTTGAAAAAGTCTCAATGACTGAAACCGGTACTAAAATGTTTTTAATTATAAAATTGTTTTAGCATTTTCTACCTTGCTTTATTTTCCTGATATATATATATATATATATATATGCGTATGTGTATACATATTTGTCCACCCACCCACTGCTTGGCAATTGGTGTTGGATTGTTTACATCCCCGTAATCTTGCAGTTTTGCAAAAGAGACTGATAGTATAACTACCAGACTTCAAAAAAATAACTACAAGAATTGATCTGTTCAACTAAATTCTTGAAGACATTGCCGTAGCATGGCCACAGTCCAATAACTGAAACAAGTAAAAGGTAAATGATTGTTTTCTTTGTGTTTTTTTAGATAGGCACAGGTGTGGCTGTGTAATAAGAAGATTGCTTCCTAACCACATGGTTCCAGGTTCAGTCCAGCTGCGTGGCATCTTGGGCAAGTGTCTTCTACTATAGCCTCGGACCGACCAAAGCCTTGTGAGTGGATTTGGTAGACAGAAACTGAAAGTAGTCCTTTGTATACATATATATACATACATATATATACATACATATATATATATATATATATATATATATATATATATATATATGTATGTATGGATGTATGTATGTATATACATATGTGTATGTATCTTTGCGTGTGTGTGTGTTTGTCCCCCATCATCGCTTGACAACTGATGTTGGTGAGTTTACACTCCTGTAACATAGTGGTTCGACAAAGGAGACCAATAGAATAAGTCCTGGGGTCAATTTCTTTAACTAAAATACCCATAAGGGCCACAGTCAAATGACTGAAACAAATAAAAGGATAAAAGAATAAAATATTTTAACAGGGAAAATTACATTTCTTTTTTCTTTATACTTCCTTTTGGACATTGGCCTAAAGCAGCTGAATGCATTTTGACCCCTTTCAATGCTGACCCACCTGAGGTGATCCCTCATTCTATATTACAAACTGACTGATCGAGATTTAAAACCTATCAAAATTTCTTGTTAGATCACAAGGTGCATTTCAGAAGTTTTGAGACTTCTGTCAGGAGAGACATTTCTTAATTTCAGAGCAATACAAAACTCTTATCTCCTTCAAAGTAGGATCCTCTCACTTCAATGCATTTCTTGTAAGCACTCCAGCTACTTTGTGAAGTGTCCCGACTGCATTCTACAAACCATTCAGCCATGACAAGCAGTGTTTAATAATTGGATTCAAAGTGCTGTTACAGCTGTCTCCTTCAATCTGGAATTACAGTAGTTGGCAGGTCAGCTTATTAGATGTATAGTAATGATATATATTAAAATTACAACAATCTAAAACAGTTATAACTGCTACTTCTAGCAAAATCTCAAAACTTCTAGAATGTGCTTCATATGTTCCCATCACATCAGTTATTTTACTAAATTTGTCATAATTTTTCAAGATTAATTAAAACAAACGTGGTATATCTCAGCTGAAACGTTGTGTTAACAACAAACAAAATGAGGACAAATAACCGTCAAATGTAAATAATGTAAATATTGTAAAGCAACCACCATCATCATCATCATCACTACCACCACCACCACCACCATCACCATCATCATCACCATCACCATCATCATCATTATCATCATCATCATCATCATTGCTAAGGCAGCAAGCTGGCAGAATTGTTAGCATGCTGGAAGCAATGACAATGTGGTTGAAGTGGAAGCAATGACAAGCTGCTGATGATGTTGGTGGATGTGAACTGCTTCAGATGATTTCTGTTTTTAAAGGGTATTTTTTCTTAAAATTATACGGCTGTGTTATTTTATTTTTTTTTTATCCCCGCCAAGGAGGTTATGTTTATGCCAGCATTGGTTTGAGAAATTGGGCGATTTTCAGCCTGCGTGTATATGGGCGGAAATGAGCTGCTTGGTGGAGGTCTGCGCTCTCCGAGTGCTTTTCTAGTTATCATCATCATCATCATCATCATTATTATTATTATTATCATCTTCATCATCATCATTATTATTATTGTTGTTGTTGTTGTTGCTTTTGTTATTATTATTATCATCATCATTATTATTGTCAATTCTAGACATTTTCAAGTCTACCATATTGATATCAGTAATTTCTGTTATAATTCCTGTAACTTTTGATCGCAAATTTTTCTTTGTCAAGATTGTTCAAAGCATTCATTTCCAAATCAATTCCATTTTGTTACTATAAACAATACTTTTCAATAATATTTTTTAGTTCAACAGGAAATCTTGCCATTACACTATCATATTCATATTGCACTTTCCCCTTAAAACATGGCTGTTATTGATTCCAGACCATTTTCTAAACATGGCTGACCCGTCCAGAAAATGCATTGCTAGTTTCTCTTCAATTTTGTTTTCTGCTTTCTATTTTCGGTTCTGCTGCAAACTCATAGATGTACTCTATAACATAAAAATCAAACTTCTATAAGCAGTAATCAAATTTTGATGACAAAATGGCATAGAACCGTGAGGTGCAATATACAAGCAGTAACTTGAGTATGTCGCTATGCATGTGTACATATATATCAGTGTGTGAGTATGCACACATACAACAACATGGAGATTTTCTAAGTGATCTAAGGATTTATTTATCACACTGTAGCAATTACTGTAGATATTGATTCAATTTGAATATATTGGTATATATATATTGGTATCTGATTGCTTGATATATTGCTAACTAAGTTCACTTAACTACTGAGTGCATACAAAATACTGTCTGGATTTATCAATTGCTTTTACCAGCTATTATATATGTAGATATACACACATGTGTGTATGTGTGGTGGTGGGGGGGGAGCATAACTGTTGCTTAATACTCCTACTATGTAAACCTGAAGATTGCAGAAAGCATGAAAGAACTTGTTTTATCATAATATGTAATATTGTAAAATTGTGATAAATACAAAATAAAACATAAAAATCAGACTGTTAGAATTTCATTGACTTAATATATTTACTTGTACACAGTCATATGAACTCTACTCTAATGTGTGTGTGTGTGAAGGAACATGGTTTAGTGGTTAGGCTATTTGGCTCATGATCATAAGGTTGTGAGTTCAATTCTCTGTGGCACATTGTCTCCTTGAACAAGACACTTTATTTCACATTTCTCCAGTTCACTCAGCTGGCAAAAAATGAGTAGTATCTGTATTTCAAAGGGCCAGGTTTGTCACACTCTGTGTCACACTGAATGTCCCTGAGAATTACGTTAATAGTACATGTGTGTGTGGAGTGCTTAGACACTTGCACATTAATTTCACAAGCAGACTGTTCTGCTGATTGGATCAAGTGGAACCCTCATCACAGTAACCAATTGAGTGCCAGGTTTTAAGTGCATGTATATGTATACATACATATATATATATATATATA
>NC_068994.1:33205401-33206283 GCF_001194135.2 Octopus bimaculoides | reverse complement strand
ATATATATATATATATATATATATATATATATATATATATATACACACACACACATATATGTATATATAGATGCATTTATACATACATATATATACATATACATAATATATATATATATATGAATATATATATTTATATATTCCTATATACATCTTCACACACACACACACACACACCTATATTTATATACATACTTAAACAATATTTCCACACACACATATACAGTCATATACTTATTTGCATGTTTGCTTTCTTCGTGTATTCGTAAGGCTGTGCTTTAGTGTTTGTTTGTTTGTGTGTGTGTGCATGCACGTGTGTGTGTGTGCATACGCATGTATGTGTGAACGTGTGTGTGTATGTGTGAGTGTGTGTGTGTATGGGTGAGTGTCTTTTAGAGTATGTACCTCTGTGTTTCTGGAGAAATGGATTTGGTAAGATTCCAAGGAGAGCTTTAAAAGAAACAACAAAACAAATTAAAACATCAACAACAAACAACAATAACACACGACATAAGCAATATCGACAACATCAAGAACAACAGCAACAACATCAATAAGAACATAACCAGCTAATCTGAAGATAACTCGGGTTAAATAGTGCTGGAGGGTGAATGGAACACAGTGGGGGGGTTATGATGTGGAGCATGAATTAGAGCGGAGGGGATAAGTATAATATGAGGGCGTTGGGTGAGAGATGAGTGCAAGATCGGGGAGTGTTGAGTGTGAAGGATTAAAGAGGGAGGAGAGAGAGGAGGAAAAAACACTTGAAGATTTGTGTGGGATTTGTATTACAGTTCAAAAGTAAGTGAGCATAATTTTCTTGACACCTACACGTGTATATATATGTATATATGTGTGTGTGTGAGAGAGTCACACACATAT
>NC_068994.1:33204933-33205391 GCF_001194135.2 Octopus bimaculoides | reverse complement strand
TTATGGCTACACACACACACACACACACACACACACACACACACATATATATATATATACGCACATGCTCGCACACACACACACATACACACATACATATATATTCATACGTGTGTGTGTTTGTCATATATAAATCTCCATTTATTCATTCATACACAGTTACTTATATACATACCAATATTTTTTATCTTATATATATATAGATGACTGATATAGATATGTATGTATGTGCAATATGCATCTCATTCATGAGTTTTACTGTGTATATACCAAATTCAGATTAGGTGTAACACATCACTGCGTATCATAAGAAATGACTAAGAGGGTTGTTGACAGGAAAGGCACCCAGCTAGAAAACTCTGCCTCAGAGAAGTCATCCAGTCTATGAATGCAAGCATTCATATACATCAGTATATAAACAAAAATGATCACAAGATGGTGTGTATATATATATATAT
>NC_068994.1:33199706-33204102 GCF_001194135.2 Octopus bimaculoides | reverse complement strand
ACATAAACATATGTATATATATATGTATGTATGAATATGAATATTCATACATAAATAAAAAATATACACATATACACATACACATACACTCATTCACACACAGTTACATAGACACGTACACATGTATTATATTAAGAAGTTTCAGATGAATGGTTTAAGTAGCTGGAGACGGGATGGTGAGAGAAGATGAGAAGTATCGGCCAGAGTCGGTGATGGTGTTGGCTTGTGTGATTTTCAAGTTGTTGGGTAGTCTGTAGTGTTTGTGTGTCAAAGTATTGCTGTATATGTGTGGCTAAATAAAATAGAGAGTGAACATCATGAAGCGTGTCAGATTTTGTTGTGGATATACATAGCTGTATAATCCACACAGCACTACATAGCACTGACATAGACATTAATAGGAGGCATGTGTCTTGTGTAGACGCGAAAAGTTTACCGTTATGGATTGTATGTTAAAAACTGGGATGGTGAGTTAGCCCCATATGGAATATCAGACATGGGTGTGATATTAGCATGGGTAAGTCTTATTGATTAAATTTTTGTAACTATCTTACAAAAATTGTTGGTATTGAAATAGCTTCTGCAGCCTTGCTGCTGCTTCTGTTGCTGTTATTGTTGTTGGTGGCGTTGTGGTTGTTGGTTTTTTTTGTTAACGTTGTTGTTGGTGCCGCTGTTGTTGTTTATGGTTGCAATGATGTTGCTGTTGTAGCTGCTGCTGCTGCTGGAAGTGTTGGTGTTGTGGTTATTGGTCTTTTTTGTTGGTGTTGTAGTTGTGATGGTGGTGTTGTTGTCATCGTTGGTGGTGTTAGAGTTGGTAGTGTTGTTGTCGCTGTTTTTTTTTGTTGTTCTTATTTTTGGTGGTGGTGGTGGTGGTGGTGGCGTTAGCGATGGTGGCGGTGATAATGACGGTGGTGGTGGTGGTGGTGGCAGTGATAATGACTGTGGTGGTGGTGGTGGTTGTGGTGGTGATATTATTGTCATTGTTGTTGTTTGATGTTGATGTCATTGTTGATGTTACACTTGTTGTCGTTGTTGGTGGTGCTGTTATTGTTGTGTGTCGCTGAAATCATTGTTGCTGTTGTTGATGAGACAGATATTGTTGTTTTTTGTCATCATTACTGTTGCTGTCATTGCTTCTTGTTGTTGTTGCAGCTGCTTAACTGTTGCTTCTGCATTGTTGTCCTTTTTGCTGGTGCACCTGCAGTAGCTGTTCATGCTGCTGCTGTTGTTATTATTCTTCTTGTTGCTGTTGTTGTGATTGATGTTTGACGCTAGTTCAATCCTGATCATACAGACCCATGATCAAATGTAACAATCACATGTTTGTATATCAGCAAATATTGAAAAAATATTGAAAAAATATTAAATTAATAAAAAAATATTTAAAAATATGAAAAAAATATAAAAATATATAAAGAATACATCAAAATATCATCATCATCATCATCATTTAATGTCTGTTGTCCATGCTGGCATGGGTTGGACGGTTTGACTGGGCTGGCATGCTGAAAGGCTGCACCAGATTCCAGTCCCATTTGGCATGGTTTTCTACAGCTCGATGCCCTTCCGAATGCCAAACACTCTGAGAGTGTAATGGATGCTTTTTCATGCCACCGGCACTGGTGCCATTTGCGTGACACCGGGATGCATTTACGTGCCATATTGCATGACACTGGTATCTGCCATGACTGCAATTTTTTTCAGCTTGATGGGTCTTCTTCTTAAGCACGACGTAATGCCAAAGGTCTTGGTCATTGCTGCCATTAGAACCAACACTCAAAAGGAACTCAGCCATTTTGCCTCTGTGAAACCCAACATTCAAAAGATGTTCTTTACATGCCACCAGGACGGGTGCACTAGGCTTGATGGGTCCTCTCAAGCACAGCACATCACCAAAGGTCTTGGTCACCAGTCATTGCCTCTGTAAGGCTCAAGGTTCGAAGACCATGCTTCACCACCTCAAATCATGTCTTTCTGGGTCTACCTCTACTACAGATTCCCTCCACAGTTAGAAACCAGAATTTCTTTTCACAGCTGTCCTCATCCACATGACCATACCAGTGCAGTCATCTCTCTTGCACACCACATCTGATTCCTCTTATGCCTAACTTTTATCTCAAGATGCTTGCACACTGTCGAACATGCTCACTGACATTGCACATCCAGTGAGGCATATAGGCTTCATTTCTTTCAAGCCTACACATGTCCTAGGCTGTCATAGCCCATATTTCATGTAGCATAGCTATTCACACACAGGCATCAGACAATCTGCCTTTTACTCTGAGTGAAAGGCCCTTTATTGCCAGCAGGGGTAGGTGCTCTCTGAACTTTGCCCAGCCTAATCTTATTCTCACAGCTATGCTCACAGAGCATCCACCTTCACTACTAACCTCGTCACCTAGATAATAGAAGCTACCTACTACCTCTAGCTTGCCCCCATGACAGTTGATGGAGTCTATTTTTCTGCACAGTTTCCGTGTTTATTGTACCTGTGCACCTTCCACATACAAAAGTTAGTTTCCATGTTAACCTTCCTCTAACGTTGTTGCACCTTTTATGTATCCAAAGCTTACACCGAGTGCATTTTATGGAGTTTCTACCAACACCTTTTCTACAGACTGAACAGGGCTATCTACCTGAAGGGAGTTGTGATTTTTCTGCTTTACTACTTACTAGGACTTTGGATTTTCCTAGGCTAACTCTAAGGCCCTTTCATTCTAGACTTTGCTTCCATACTTGGAACTTCTTCTCTAGTTCAGGTAGTGATTCATCTATAAAGGCAAGGTCATCAGCATAGAGGAGCTCCCAAGAGGTAGCCTGTCTTGAATTCCTCTGTTATTGCCTGGAGGACTATGATGAACAAGAGAGGGCTGAGCACCGATCTTTGGTGAACCCCTAGTTGTACCCTGAATTCTTCGCTGTACTCAATGCCCACCTTCACTTTACTGGTAGCATCTCTGTACAAGGCTTGTACAGCTCTCACCAACTAATCATCTATCCCTAGTTTCTGCACTGACCACCAGATAAGGGATTGGAGGATTCTGTCAAAATCTTTCTCCAAATCAACAAAAGCCAATTACAGAGGTTTATTTTTGTCTAGGTATTTCTCCTGCATCAAATTTCTCAGGTATTTCTCCCTGTCATCAAATTTCTCAATTAGGATGTCCTTAAATCTCTGACCATATGAAAGGTCCTAAGCTTCCAAATCTTTCTTTTCCATATTGGTCTGCTTCTTGGCATCCTTCTGGTCTCGAGTCTAAAGTCGTTGATGACTAGTCTATGCTGGGGGTACATTTTATGTTCTGAGTTCAAATCCTGCCAAGGTCAACTTTGCCTTTCATCTTTTCAGGGTCGATAAAATAAGTACCGGTTGGACACTGGGGTTGATATAATCAAATTATCCCCTCCCCCAAACCTGCTGGCCATGTGCCAAATATTTCAACCCAACATATACATATACATATATATATATAAAATTGTATTTACATACATACATATATACATGGCTCTGGGTTCAGTCCCACTGTGTGGCACCTTAGGCAAGTGTTTTCTGCTATAGCCTTGGGTCAACCAAAGTCTTCTGAGGTGATTTGGTAGATGGAAACTTTTTTGCCGAACCGCTAAGTTACGGGGACATGAATACACCAGCATCAGTTGTCAATCGATGTTGGGGGGACAAACACTCACACACAAACATACACACACATATATATACATATACATATATACGACGGGCTTTCCGTCTACCAAATCCACTCACAAGGCTTTGGTCGGCCCAAGGCTATAGTAGAAGACACTTGCCCAAGGTGCCACACAGTGGGACTGAACCCGGAGCCATGTGATTGGTAAGCAAGCTACTTACCACACAGCCACTCCTGCGCCTATATATATATATATATATATATATATGTATATATATGTATGTTTATATATATGTAAATATATGCATGTGTATATATATATATGGATGGATATGCATATATACATATATGTTTCTGTACATCAAAAATCATGTTTTAAATATTATAAAATGTAAAGAGGACATAAGACAGTGTAGTTAGATGAAACACAATCAGGAAAACAGAAATTGAATTAAGAGGTGAGTTTAAAACTTCATTTGTACCTAACACCTTGGGGCATTTACTATAAGGTATCGGTTCCAATCAAACAACTACCACAATCACCATCTCAGAACTTGGGTAATTATTTTTTACTCTTTGATCAAACATAGTTAAAAAAAATACACATTAATGTATTCTTTGATCAACTTTAGTTTAATTGCTAATTCAATTCATTTACAATTCAGTTATAAAGTTAACAGCTAAAGTGGATATTATATATATCTATATGTATATACATACATATATATATATATATATATATATATATATATATA
>NC_068994.1:33198097-33198802 GCF_001194135.2 Octopus bimaculoides | reverse complement strand
TATATATATATATATATATATGTCGATTTAAATGAGAGCTCAAAACTGATCCATTGAAAATACTTTATTATAATAATGAAAATGACCTATGAACATTTCGATGCAATATCCAGATTGATTCATGCATATTATAAAATATTATAAAATATGGGATACTGCATCTCCTCAGGGCCTTATTATTATTAGTAGCAGGCAGACAATAAAAATAGATAACATTCATATAAAACTTTCATAGTTGACCTATGAAAACATGCAAAAAAACAAGTTGAAAAGACATGAGATGATATACAACCGTGCATCATAATGGTGTTGAAATCAAGTAAAAGTGCCCCAGTAGAGTTTAGGGGATCACAGAACCACCTCTTAGTCACTATTGTTTCCAAATCAACTCTGACTTGGTGTCATAGCATCCTGTTAGGGTCCCAGTTATGGGTTGACTAGCATGTCAACCACTGGAAATGAAGAATCACTAGGTCTCATTAGAACTTCATTCTAGAATGTAAACTCATACAAAATAATTTGAACAGATAGATAGATAGATACATTGATAGATGGATAGAGGGATAGCTAGATAGATAGTGAGATGGATAGATAGATAGACAGACAGATAGATAGATAGATAGATAGATAGATAGATAGATAGATAGATAGACAGATAAAACTGAGAGACTGACAGACAGACAGACAGACAGACAGACAGACAGA
>NC_068994.1:33193653-33196821 GCF_001194135.2 Octopus bimaculoides | reverse complement strand
ATACATACAAGCATATATCATACATACATACATACATCATACATACAAACATACAAACATACATCATACATACAAATATACATCATACATACATACATACATACAAACATACCTCATACATACATGCATACTTACAAACATACCTACATACAAACATACATTATCCATACATACACACATACATACATACAAATATACATCATACATACATACAAACATACATCATACATACATACATACATACATACATACATACATTATACATACATAAAAACATACATCATACATACATACGTACATCATACATACAAACATACATCATGCATACATACATACAACCATACATACATGCACAGATACATTCATACACACATACATACAAACATACATTATACATAATACATACAAACATACATGCACAGATACATACATTCATACATGAACTAAATGTAAAGATGAGGCTTCAACGAATACAGCCAGCAGGTACTTTTATCCTCCTTTTTGGTTTCCTCGAAGAGATCTATTGGGCTGGAAAGGAGAAAGAAACAATAAAAGAGTGAACAAATAAAAAAAAAAAATCGAAAATTTAAAGAAAAGTGTAAAGCAAGAAGAGAGAACAAAGAAAAGATTATTCTTAAAATGTTATGTGTGTATATGTATATATATGTATATATGCATGTGTCTGTGTGTATATTTCTATGGGTCTGTAAGTGTGGGAATGCGGTGTTAGTATGCATCGATACACACGCATAGATAGGAATGTGTAAATATTGCAGATATGCGTATGCATTGACATATATAGGTTTACATATATATATATGTAATACTTAACAACATTTTAGGAGAATATATATATATATATATATATACACATATATATATACATATACATATGTATGTATGCATATATATATATATATATATGTATGTATGTATGTATGTATGTATGTGTATATATAGTGTATGCATATGCGTATGCTTGTGTGCATTCTATATCATCATATATACATACCTGTGTGTGAGTGTGTGTGAGTGTGTGTGTGTGTCTGTTTGTGTATACATATATACATATATATAGACAGATAGATATAGATACATGTACACACACACACACACGCACACAGACACATATACCTACACACACACACATGCATACACACATACATATATATACATACATATATATATACATACATACATACATACATATATATATATATATATATATATATATATATATATATATATATATATATATATATATATATATATATACATATATATATATGTATGTATGTATGTATAGGTATGCATTTATAGATATGCATTTATAGATATATATACACACACACATATGTATGTATATATGTGTATATATTTATATATACATATATATATAATATATAATTTACATACAGGTATATGTATTCATATACACATATACACATATACACATATACACATATACACATATACACA
Source organism: Octopus bimaculoides (assembly GCF_001194135.2). Lineage (NCBI taxonomy): Eukaryota > Metazoa > Mollusca > Cephalopoda > Octopoda > Octopodidae > Octopus > Octopus bimaculoides. Next base: position 33,195,342 of record NC_068994.1, on the reverse strand, counting down.
TATACACATATACACGGTGGTGCATCAGCATGGCCGCAGCTCTGAGCTGAAACTTTGAAATGAAATGAAATGAAATATATACATTCTTACATACATTCATATATATATATATACACACATACATACACACACACATTTCTAAGTGCTATTTTATAAGTATTCCAAATTGAATACTGGAAAAACAAACCTTCAAAAACAAATTAAAACAAAAAGAAAAAAAAAGAATGCAAAATTTTTTAAATAAAAATAAATTGAAGCAATGGAATTCATCAACACTACAACCATCAATAGTAGCAGTAGCACAACCACCATCACCAGCACCACCACTAACACCACCACCACCACAACCACCACTACCACAGTCATTATCACTGCCACCACCACCACAACCACCAACACCACATCCACCACCACGACCACCACAACGACGACCACTACCACCACAACCACCTCCACCATCACATCCACCACCACCACCAACACCACCTCTCTCACCGTCACCACCACACACCATTGTAAATACCTTCAAAACAGAACCATCAGAACCATTAGCACCACCTACTAATGCCACTTCTATAAAATGGATTACAGTTCTTGCAGAGTTAACTCAAGATTGTCTACATAGATAGACTGATAGATAGAGAGAGAAAGAGAGAGAGAGGCGGGGAGAGAAAGGGAGGCAAGCAGGAAAGTAGACAGACAGAAAGATAGACAGACAGACACACAAACGAACAGACAGGCAGACAGTCGGATAGATAGATAGATAGATAGATAGATAGATTGATGGATTGATGGATGGATGGATGGATAGATAGATAGATAGACACAGTGTGATCTTTGGCTGGAAAGTTCACATTAAAAGCTTTCATGTACCCTGGGAGCTGCATTTCTAACTCAGAATATTAGCTCCTCCGCCATGAACTCATATATTTTACTAATTATGCTACATTTATATATATCTATGAATATCTTGAATAACTACATATATCTCAATATCTATTTATCTCTGGTATATATCAGTATATCGTTTTCTCTCTCTCTCACTCTCCCTCTTTCTCTCTGTCTATCTATCTATTTATATTATCTATATAGATGTGTGTGTGTATATGTATACACACACACACACACACACACGTATATATACATTTATAAATATATATGTGTGTGGTTCTCTAGCATGACCACAGCCACATGGCTGAAATGAGTAAAAGAATATATATATAAATGAGTGTGTGTGTGTGTGTGTGTGTGAATGTTTCAGGATGGCCACAGTCAAATGACTGAAACAAATAAAAGAATAAAAGAATATATCTATATATGCACACGCACACACACATATATATATGTATATATATATATGTATGTGTATAGGGACTAATAGACTTGACACCATTCAGAATTCGGTGTATACTCAAAGCAATGACTAGTAATACTACGAAACCGGTATGCTTGTAAATCTCTTTAACAACTCACAATAATGACTTTTTTTTACCTTTATTCCTACCTCAGTTCATCTAATTGTATATATATATCGTTACTTTTCATAAAAAGCTTTACCTTCTTTTTGATTTCCAATGTGCATTTTCTCTTATTTTTCTGCTTACTTTCCCCTTACATTTCCACGTGTAGTTTCTATCTTGTTTTTTTAACATATTTCTACTATATATATATATATATATATATATATAT
>NC_068994.1:33189692-33192689 GCF_001194135.2 Octopus bimaculoides | reverse complement strand
ATATATATATATATATATATATATATATATATATATATATATATATATATATACACACACACATATACATATATATAAAAATAAACACACACACATGTAATAATATGTATATATGTGTGTGTGTATGTGGGTGGAGATGCCATTATGAAAGGCTGCTGAATGTGGAGAATGTATGCAAGATGGAGAGCCGGCCAAATGTTGTCCCAGTCGAGGGACCAGCTAGCACCCTGGTAGATAAAGCTGAGATGCTTAAAATATCTGATGCTGTGGGTTATGGCCTAGTCACCCATATTGTAAATCAGGTAGTTCAAGAAGGAGTAACATCCAATAACTCTCGTAGCAGCACCATAGACAACTGCTACAAAAGTAAAGGTGATGCTTTAGATAGAAATAACTACAGGGGTATCAGACGGCTGGATCAGGTGATGAAAGTCACAGAGAGGGTCATAGCCCAACTAATTAGGGAGAGAGTCTGCTTGATGCAGTTCGGTTTTGTGCCAGGTAGAAGCACCACTGATGCTATATTTTTTGTAAGGCAACTGCAGGGAAAATACCTAACTAAATATAGACCCCTATATTTGGCCTTTGTTGACTTAGAGAAAGCCTTTGTCAGGGTCCCCCGATCCCTTATCTGGTGGTGATGCGGAAACTAGGGATAGATAAGTAGTTAATAAGAGCTGTACAGGCCTTGTACAGGGATGCTCTCAGTAAGGTAAGGGTCAGCAATGAGTATAGGGAAGAATTCTGGGTAGAAGTAGGGGTTCACTAAGGATCAGCCCTTAACCCCCTCTTATTCATCATAGTCCTCCAGGCAATAACAGAGGAATTCAAGACAGGCTGCTCCTGGGAGCTCCTCTATGCTGATGACTTTGCTCTCATAGCTGAATCGCTACCAGAACTAGAGAAGTTTCTGGTATTGAAGCATGGTTTAGAATCGAAGGGCCTTAGAGTCAATGTTGCAAAGACCAAAGTCCTAGTAAGCAGGAAGGCGAACAAATCACAAACCCCTTCAGTTAGATGGCCCAGCTCAATCTGTAGAAAAGGTGTAGGTAGAAACTCCATAAGATGTACCCAGTGTAAGCTATGGACACATAAGAAGTGCAGCAACATCAAAGGAAGATTAACCAAGATGGTAGCTTTTGTGTGCAGCAGATGCACAGGAGCAATAGACACCGAAGATGCTCAGAAAACAGATTTCATCACATACCAGGGGACGAAACTAGAAGTAGCTTCTGCTACATAGGTGACCAAGTCTGTAGTTGGGGTAGGTGCTCTGAGAGTGTTGCCACTAGAATAAGAATAGCCTGGGCAAAGTTCAAAAAGCTCCTACCTCTGCTGATGACAGAGGGCTTCTTGCTCAGAGTGAAAGGTGGACTGTATGATGCATATGTGCATACTCCCATGCTACATGGCAGTGAAACATGTGCCATGACTGCTGAGGACATACATAGGCTTGAAAGAAATGAAGCTAGTATGATCATTTCGATGTGTAATGTCAGTGTGCACACACAACAGAATGTAAGCGCCCTGAGGGAAATGTTAGACATAAAAGGCATCAGATGTGATGTACGACAGAGACGACTGCGCTGGTATGGTCATGTGCCGCATAGTCGAAGGAACCAATGGGAAAGGGAGACCCAAGAACACTTGAGATGAGGTGGTGAAGCATGACCTTCGAATGTTGGGTCTCACAGACCTCTGGAAATATGCTGTGATTGAGAAAACCTGGCAAGTAAAGTGAGATCACAGCCATAGCCTATACCAGAATCGCATAACCAGCCCATTTACGAAGTACCTTTGAACCATTGGGCAACACGCCATGCTTGAGAAGACCTATGGAGTCAAGTAAAATCAAAAATTAAAATCAAAATAACAATCAGAATCTCAATCAAATCGGAATCAAAATAGAAATTAATAGTTGTGGCTGATGCCAGTGCCACCTGACTGGCTCCTGTACTGGTGGCATGCAATAAGCATCATTCATGCATGAGTAATTGCCAGTGCTGCCTGACTAGCTCCCCATGCTGGTGACACATAAAAAGCACCAACTGAACATGGGCGATGCTAGTGCCGCCTGACTGGCTCCCCATACTGGTGGCATGTAAAAAGGACCCACTACACTCTCAGAGTGGTTGGCGTTAGGAAGGGCATCCAGCTGTAGAAACCTTACCAGATCAGACTGGAGCCTGGTGCAGCCTTCTGGCTTACCAGTCCCCATGCCAGCATAGAAAACGGATGTTAAACGATGGTGATGATGGTATATATACTTATATGTGTTTTCAATGTACATTGTATGTATATATATATATATATATATATATATATATATATGGGAGAATATACAAATAATAACAACAGACGAGGACAGGTGGTGTAAATAACAAAAGGATATATTAGTATGACGCTCGGGAATACGGAAAGTCTTTGACGTTTCGAGCTACGCTCTTCAACAGAAAGAATACGGAGACAAGGAGAAAAACACGGAGAAAAAAAATTGAATAGTGTCCAGTCAACGGTCAATCCAGAGTATGAAGAGATGGGATGTATGTTTGTTATGTGTATATACATATATACATATATATATATATATATCTTTATTTATATATATATATATATATGTTATATATGCATATATATATATATATATATTTACACACACATATACATACATGCACATACTCCACATGCACATACTCCACGTGCACATATTCCACATGCACACTTGCAACACTGCGTATGAATATATACATTTTTGCAAGAGCTTGCCTAAGAAAGAGACACTTATGCTGTGAAAGAATTATAAATACTTCTTATATAGATTCCAAATTGCAATAATCTCCGACAATGAAGGCTTTCTTGGCATCTCTTGAGGGTCATTTTAGGGGCTTTTGTTGTTTTTATTGTTGTCATTGTTATTGGTTGCCCTTTTTACATTGTGTACAATATCGTATACCAATGTGTAGATGTATGTATGTACATATGTATATATATATATAT
>NC_068994.1:33189060-33189682 GCF_001194135.2 Octopus bimaculoides | reverse complement strand
TATATGTTTGCTTATGTGTGTGCATCTCTTTGCGAGTCTCTATATGTCAGTGTGTGTATGTAATGCAGGGGTGAGCTATTGCAAGAGGTTAAGAAGAGAAAGATCTTTGCTTGCTGGTTAGATGTAATATTAGGGGTTATTTGGAAATCATTTCTAGGTTTACTGTATCCCTACACCTCATTTCTCTACCCCCCTCCTCTCTCCCCTTTTCTTTTCCTCTCTCTTTCTCTCTCTCTCTTTCTCTTTCTCTCTCTCTCTTTATCTCTCACACCCAACCCTATTTCTTTATTTTCCCTCTTGTTCCCCCCAGCTCACCCCCAACAGAACTTCTGCAGATATATAAGAGCGGGCCTAGTTCAATAAAAGAATAGCTGCTCTTTATCACGACTATTGCCAACATCACGCCTTCACATGGCCACTGCACACCTACACCACTCTGAGATGCAACTACCCCCCCCCCCATCCACACCCGAACACCACAGCAACAATGATGACCAACGAATACTGCCCACCACCATCACCTACACCACTGCCATAAACCCACGCTACCACCATCGCGATTGCCAACATTACAATTGTTACTATTACCACAGATACAAATGCAGACAGTTTTATATATATA
>NC_068994.1:33183010-33188741 GCF_001194135.2 Octopus bimaculoides | reverse complement strand
TATATATATATATATACACATACATACATACATGCATACATGTATGTATGTATGTATCTGTATATATCTGTGTGCGTGCATGTATGTGTGTGTGTATATATATATATATACACATACATACATACATGCATACATGTATGTATGTATGTATCTGTATATATCTGTGTGCGTGCATGTATGTGTGTGTATATATATATATATATATATATACATGCTCACACACACACATGTATGAATTATTTATTTTTATAATATATATGTATATATACATACATGGATACATGTATCTGTATATGCGTACGTGTGTGTGTTCATGTATATATATATAATGCATTTATATATATATAATACATTTATATACACACACACACACACACACACACACACACACACAAACCCATACACACGCATGCATAAGTTCACTCACACAATGCATCTATATTCTCTGCTTCACAACAAACAATTGCTTTTGTTTGATATTCTGACAGGTATTTTTGAAAGTTCCAATTAAGTGCAATTTTGGTTAGGAATTGTGAATGGGTGGTGGCGGGAAACGGTGGTGGTGGTGGTGGTGGTGGTGGTGGAGTGGCTTGGTGATGGGAAGGGGGTTAGAAGCTTTTTCTGCTGAGTGTTTGTGCATCTAAGGAAAAGTATACCTTAAATACTGCAAGATTACCATCCCTGGTGCTAAGATTGGTGTTAACATAGCTAGCACGAAGAGAGAATAAAATGATTCTTGATTTAATTGTCTAGGAAACTGTTCGACACAGAAGTTGTATTTCTGCGCTAAATTGTGCAATAAATTGCATTATACTAAATGTCAGAATTCGCTTGCAGGAAAAATATTCATTCTTTCTTGCGTTATCCTTTTCTTACTGCCATTTCTTCCTTCTTTCCTTCTTTCTTTCTTTATGCCTTTCTTTCTCTCTTTCTTATTCTCCTTCTATTTTTCCATCTTTCTTACTCCCCCCCCTTACACATAACCTTCTTGCTTCTTCTGTATCTCTTCTTTCTTACTTCCCCCTTTTTTCTTTCTTTCATTCTCTCGCCCTTTCTTGCTGCTCTTATGTTCCTCCCTCTCTCCCCCCTCTCTCTCTCTTTCTTTCTCTTTCTTTCTCTCTCTCGCTCTTTAGATCTGTGCTTGTTTCTTCATATTATTCTATATATTTCTTCTTATTTTCTTTTTCTTTCTTGTTACTTTCAGAGTTTTAAACGATGAACACACATCTCTTTCGGATCAAAGACATTGCTGCTGAAGACATAAACGCTACATGCTAGCATTTTTTTTTTTTTTTTGGAGTTGGAAATCGGAGAAGAAATAACAGAGCATAGAAAGGATGTGGATGATAATTATAGCATTACTGCTTTTATTCCATACTTCCCTGGGGGTTGACCTCACCTACCATGTAGAAGAAGGTCAGGTGCCAGGTACGTATGTAGGAGACATCGCTGCCGACACGCATCTTCTAGAAAGTTTTCCCCCTGAGGAGCATCATCTTATTACTTTTAGTCTCTTGCAAGAGAGCACGGCAAGCCAATCACAATTGTTCAACGTATCAAAGATAGGCAAGCTGTACACTGCACAGACGTTAGATGCAGAAACTCTTTGCAAATACAACACTAAGTGCTTCAACATGCTGGAAATTGCTGTACAACATAAACAGTCGTTTCTTAAGATATTAGAAGTGCGAGTGATAATTGTAGATGTGAATGATCACAAGCCAGAATTTCCTCAAGATCGAGTTGAGATAAAACTATCAGAAGATTTCAGTAAAGGAACAAGAAGACTTATACCCAATGCTATTGACAAAGACGTCGGGAGTTTGAATTCGCAAATCACATACCAGCTAAAAAACTTGAACGATCCATTCATGCTGCTGGCTTCTAAAAAAGAGGATAATCTGGCAAAGCTTGAGATTATTTCGAAAGAAAAACTCGATCGTGAAGTGAAAGATAACTACAAGTTGCAAGTTATTGCCAAAGATGGAGGTTCTCCATCGCAACATAGTATCTTGAATGTTCAAGTGTTTGTTACAGATGAAAATGATAACCCACCAGTTTTTTCTCAGAAACTTTATAACATATCTATTAAAAAATCACAGCGGAGAGATATGCCAATTGTTTTATTATCAGCCACGGATATAGATTCAAAAGAAAATAAACAGATTTCTTATAAATTTAACTCAAAAACATCAGATGTTGCAAAATCATATTTTCAAGTGAATAGTAAAACAGGGGAGGTGTTTTTAGGAGAAAATTTCCCCTTCGATAAAAGACAAACATATCAATTATTAATTGATGCCCAAGATAGTGGGAATCCACCTTTAACTTCCACTGCTGTAGTTGTTGTAAATGTAATCAATCAACAGAACAATGCCCCCAAAATAGATGTAAAGTTTGTTTCCAAATCTAAAGGAAATACAGCAACAATCTCAGAGGGGGTAGAAATAGGTAGTTTTATAGCGTATGTTAAAGTGATTGATAACGATATGGGTCGGAATGGTGAGGTCAGCTGTGAACTGAACCATGATAAATTCCAGTTACAGAGTCTCGGAAGGAGGAAATATAAGGCAGTGATTAAAAACAAAGTAGATCGAGAATCTAAAAGACATTTTGATTTTAAAATTGTTTGTACAGATAAAGGATCGCCTCCATTGCAGACGGTAAGGAATTTCTCAATACAAGTGATGGATGTCAATGACGTACAACCACGATTTACCAAAGATGTATTTAAATTCCTAACTTATGAGAATGAAAAGCCAAACTTCCCAGTTGGTTTTATAAATGCCACTGACCCTGACCTGGGGTCAGGAGGCCAATTATCCTATTATATTCTCAATGATAATAAGGGAATGCTCCCATTTAAAATATCTAATTTTGGGTTTATATCAACAACCCAGTCGCTGGATCATGAACAGCAAGATATTTACAAATTTAAGATTTTAGTCAAAGACAATGGAGACCCATCCCTAAACAACACAGCAGATGTAATCGTCGAAGTTATGGATGAAAATGACAATGCTCCCTATTTTACATTCCCTAGTGTTGACCCCTTTAGTTTAGATGTCCATCATCACCCCCAGAGTAAAAACGACATCACAGTCTTGAGAGCTTCTGACCGAGACAGTCGTGAAAATGCCTTCCTCAGGTACGAAATACTTGGAGGTAACGAGAAACAACTGTTTACAATCAATCCATTCTCAGGAGCTCTGTCTTTCTCTCGCATTGTTTACCAAAATGATGCTGGATCTTACATTCTCCAGTTTGCTGTCAAAGACAGCGGCACACCAGTTTTGTCAGCGACAACGACACTGTCTTTGACACTGACGGTTAGTAACAAAACATCTAGAATGTTCACTAGAGTTGATGTGCAGTCAGACAAGATGATTCATATCAACCTGGTTATCATCATAGTCGTTGCTGCCGTCATAGTGTCAATGGCTATTGTAGTCTCCATCGCAGTCTGTTTAATCAGGAGGAACAGCCAAAGGAACATTCAGTACTGTGATGGAGAAGACCCTTCGAATAAGTTCTTAGGTGAAAGCAAACAATCTGAATTGGTCTGCAAACAGATGTCCCCTAAATATGACATACCTGTTCCCATAGTAACAGATCTCGGCAGCCATAGGAACTCATTAGCAACTTTGTTGAGAAGAGAATCTCATTCGACCTATAAATCAGATGACCAATGGAAGGGAATTCAACCTCAGCCAGAACGACAAGAAATACACCAGGTGAGTAATAGGTTGTTCCTCTCTTTCCTGTTGTTGTTGTTGTTGTTCAACCCAGGTAAATCCTGTCCAAACAAACCTATGATCAACTGTATACTCATAATATCTGTTTTTTGTGTAAGAAGTAAGATGCGATTTAAAAGATTTTTGATTGCTGTTTCTAGCAATTTAACAACTCAGTGCAGGTGCAATCACAAGTGCAAGAATATGTGGCTGACTTTTGTTGGTTTTTTGTTGAATTTTTTTTTTTTTTTTGGTTTTTTGCTGTAATTAAATTTTTGATATTTCTACATTTATGTTTACTTTTATTTGTTTGTTTTATTGTTGTTCCAAATTGAATTTAAAAAATAAAAGGAAAAAAAGTAACACATTAAAAGTCACAAAAATGGAACTGTTTCATAAATTCCTTTTAATTTTAACCCTCCATCTTAACACAAGGTTGTACCAGTTTACAGGCAAATTGAAATATATATTCAAAAAGAAACATTTTATTAAATACAAAAAAAAAAAAAACACATATCTACTTCTATCTTCTCTTTCTCTGTTTCTTTCTCTCTCTCTTGCTGCATATCTATATATATATATATAACATATGTGCAAGTGTGTGTGTATGTATGTAAATGTATATGTATATATTCATATACATATGTATATGTGTATGTATATATATGTGTGTGTGTGTGTGTGTGTGTGTGTGTGTTTGTGTGTGTATATGGATGTACAAACTGTAGTAGAATATTTACATTACTACATTTTATTACAACATTTAATAATTTTTTGTCTGGCATTTGAGAATGCTTGTGCTTGTAACCTTGTCATTAATACCCACACTCCAATTGATTAAAATACTTTGTTGAAAAAAGCAGGCAAATGCCCGCCAAATTGGCACATTCACCAAACCATGACACCTAAGCCACACACTGAGTGGTCAAAATACAGTTAGAACTTAGCTGGTGCACTTACCAAACCATGACATCTAAGCCACATACTGATTGGTCAAAATACAGTTCGTACAATTCATCCAGCTGGAGAGTATTCAAAGGACAAATCTAACCATTTCCCTACAGTAGTCAATTGTAGAACATGACTGTCATTATATAAACCTGATGATTGTGTAACGCATGAAAGAACTAGTTTATTTCGATATTGTAAAATTGTAAAAATTGTAAATAATAAAATGTGAAAATCAGACCAGGTTGGAATTACATTGATTAATATGTTCTTCTATACATAATCATACAAACTCAGAAAAAAAATATATATATATATATATATATATGTATCAGTCTTTACCTTTCCCTTGGGTAACATTGGCGGCATGGATAGGTGAGGCTGGTATGCATGGACAACTGCTGGTCTTCTATAAACAACCTTGCCCGGATTTGTGCCTTGGAGGGGAACATTTTAGGTGCAATCTCTTGGGCATTCATGACCGAAGGGGGTCTTCTCTGAGTCATTGGCACGGTATAGGCTGACAACAGCAACAAACCACACCACTACAGACAACAGTAGTGGCAGTAGCTGTGGCAGCAGTGGACAGGTTGCTATTAGGCAAGTCTCAATCATTGTTGATCTTCAGGTAAAGTCAGTGGATTAGTAAGGATTATTTGAGTAGGAAATTTCCTGTATTTCTCTCCATTGCCATTATGGAAGCAACTATCTTTTTGTTGATGATGATGATGATGATGTGTGTATGCGTGTGTGCATGTGCATGTATGTATATCTGTCTGTGTGCATGTTTGTGTCAGTGTGCACAAATATGCATGTGTTGATATTTTGCATGTTACTGTTTTGGCAAATTTTGGTAATGTGCACAATGAAGACATGTGTATAGTGTGCTGTTGGTGATTTCTTTTCCTTCTTTAGACTTTTCCCTTTCTCCTTTCCAACAAAGAGCTATGCTCAAAGCATCAAACTCTCTCTTTTTACCAAGCATCAAGCTAATACATTGTTTGTGCTCATCCTCTTGTCCGTTAAATATATTATTCATTTATTTGAAT
>NC_068994.1:33178425-33179051 GCF_001194135.2 Octopus bimaculoides | reverse complement strand
CTTTAGCAGTTAATGGTAAAAGTATTAGTTGTGGCTGTGATCATAGCAGTAGCGGTGATGATGGTGGTGGTGGTGGTGGTGGTGGTGGGGTGGGAGATTAGATGGAGTACATGTGATGATGATGCTGATGATGATGGTGGTTGTCGTCGTCGTAGCGATGGTGGTGGTATTTCTGTTGGTAGTAATGATGAACCTGATGATAATGTGTTTGTCATGGGGATTAGTGAGGTTCTGCTGGTGGTTGCAGTGATGATGATGTTGATGATGACCACAACGACGACGACGATGATGATGATGATGATGACAGTGCTGTTGTTTTTGTTGGTGGTGGTGGTGGTGGTGGTGGTGGTGATTTTGATTGTTGCTGTTGTTGTTTATGGTCATGACGATGCTGATGATGATGGTGATGATGATTATGATGATGATGGTGGCGGTGGTACTTCTAGATGTTGCTGTTGCTGGTGCTGGTGGCCATGCTGTTGGACTTCTTTCTTGGTTCTTATTCTTGTTGTAGTAATAATGGTAGAGGTGGTGGTGGTGGCGGCGGCAGCGGTAGCAGTGGTGGTGGCGGCAGTGGTGGTGGTGGTAATGGTGGTGGTGGTGATGGCGGTGGTGGTGGTGGTGGT
>NC_068994.1:33174801-33177327 GCF_001194135.2 Octopus bimaculoides | reverse complement strand
CCAATGACGATGATGATGATGATGATGATGATGAGGATGATGATGGTAATGATGGTGATGGTGGTGGTAGTGATGATGATGGTGCTTGTGGCTGAAGGTGATGGTGGTACTGGTGACGATGACAACAATGATGCCAATGACGATGATGATGATGATGATGATGATGAGGATGATGATGGTAATGATGGTGATGGTGGTGGTAGTGATGATGATGGTGCTTGTGGCTGAAGGTGATGGTAGTGCCGGTGGTTTTAGTGACAGTAGTGTCTTCTGAATTGCTTATAACAGTGGTGGTGGTGGTGTCGATGGTAAGGTGGTGGTGGTGAGAGTGATGGTGTAAAGCAATGGTGATGGTTGTGATGATGGTGGCAATAGTTTACTATTGCTAATTGTAGTATGTTTGTTGTTATTGGTGGTATTGTTGTTGTTGTTAGTTGTGATGGTAGTGGGAATAATGGTGGTGGTGGTGATGGTGGTGCCGGTGTTACTGGGTGCGACAGCAACTGATGTTGTTAACCCAGATCTACACTGATCAATCATAGTTAGAGTCAAAGGCATTCCGGCCATGACCATCCTACTGTTAGTTCCGCTTTTTCTTTTTCCTCAGACTGGCCCTTTCTTTCTGGAACATGTGTGATATGAGGGAAAATTTGACCGCTATTTCTAACAGATCAAGCAATCATCGTCTTCTTGTGTGTGTGTGTGTGTGTGTGTGTGTGTGTGTGTGTGTGTGTGTGTGTACGTGTGTTTGCATGCGTGCATGCATGTGTGTGTGCACCCTTGCCTAGATATCACCCCACAACTGCAAATGAGCATCTTAATCATAGAGGTAATATTATTCATCTCAAATCTTCTGCAAAAGTCATACACAGGGAAAATAACACATTGCTTGAAAACAGTTGAATGTTAGCAACAGGAAGAGCATCCTGCCATAGAAAATCTAGCTCTACTAGAGTCCATTTGAACCATGAATGATTATGGCTTTCTGGAAGACAAGACAAAAAATTGTTTTCCATTAGGTTCACGTAGCTATAGCCATTTTATAAGTATTTTTCTGTTATTCTTTACGAGATATTTTTTGATATTTTTGGAAATCTTTTTTCCTGTACATTATGTTACAGTAGTTTTCTCCTTGCAAAAGACCCCTACCTCCCTGTATTCAGGGCAAATATAATCTTTTTTTTTGTGTTGGATTCGGATGGGTGGGAGTCTCTGTTCAAAATGCAATCATTCCTTGTGTTTTTTCTTTATTTTCCGTTTCTTTATTTCGTATCTCATTTTGTGGATAATAACATCATTGGTTACAGGTTTCTGACGGGACAGTCGCTGGTTCACTGCACAAACAATGTTGAGAGTGACAAGATATTTTCTGTGCAACTCGGGCGGAACAAATACTCGAACAACAACAACAACGATGGTGGTGGTGGTGGTGGTAGTGGTGACGATGATGATGATGATGATGATGATGATTTCTAATAATAATAATAGCAATGATGATGATAATTTGTAATAATGATGATGGTGGTGGTGGTGGTGGTGGTGAGGGTGATGATGATGACGACGGTACATTATGTATACATGTTATTGCATTCCTTTTTACATTTTTTTCCCACCTTCTTCGTCTTACTCCTCATCACATTTTAGGTGCACCACCACCACCACCACCACCACTTCCGCCTCCACCATCTCCTCCATGTAACCTGTCTTTCTAAGGTTCACTTCATCCAAACGCCTCTATGACAAATATATGTAAAACAAAACTAGTAGGGGGAGAGTCGTGGTGGTGGTCATTTTGGCCTTGGTGATGTTGGTGGTCGTCGTCGTCATGGTGGGGGTGGGGTGGGGGAGGCAGTGGTTGATGGATGATGGATGATGGAGACAAAAGAGACCGATGTTGTGTGTGTGTGGTGGGGTGTTTTGAGCTGGCCATGACTGGCATGGTGGAGTAAGTTTTTTTTTTTTTTATATAATGGTCATATTTTTTCTCAGTTTTTTTCTGTTTCCTGTTTTTTGTTATTTCGTTTTTTGTTTTTTGTTTCTTTGTTTCTTTGGCAAGAAGCAAGAGGATTGGAATGATCAGATTTTGCAAACAAAGCCCATGTATATAATTTGTTGTTGTTAATATTTTAGTGGAGGTGGAGGACAGGCAGTGCCTGTGACCCTTTGCAAAAGCTCCAGAGGTTGATGCAAGGAGGAAAGAGAAGGAATGTATGCTTGAAACTAGAAACCTGGCCCAAATAATTGCAACTAAGTGGCCTCCATTAAAATCACCAAAGATTCTACATAGTGATGATGATGATGATGATGATGATGATGATGATGGACGACAATGACGACAACAAAGGGTAGGGAGATGAGGGGAGGAGGAGCAGGAGGATGAGGAGGAGAGAAGGGGACTACAGCCATGCTGGAGCACAGCCTTTAATTGAACAAATCGATCCCGAGACTTATTCTTTGTAAACCTAGTACTTATTCTATCAGGCTCTTTTGGCAAACAACTAAGTTACGGGGATGTAAACACACCAA
>NC_068994.1:33167869-33169018 GCF_001194135.2 Octopus bimaculoides | reverse complement strand
ATATATATATATATATATATATATAATAAACCGGTCGCCATGACTGAGCACTAAATCCACAAGTTTTTTATCATTCTCTCTCTGTTTATTTCCTTGTGTTCCTTTCTCTTGAAGAGTAAAGGCTTCAAACATAAAAGACTTTGAGCATCAAACTAATACACCTGCTTGTTGTTTATATACCTGTCTTCATCTTTTGTTTTTCTGTAAATTTCAAATATATATATATATACATAATCTTACTTGGAAATGGATGCATGGCATTCAATTAAATAATAATATTATAAATTATATATGTATATATATATATATATATATATATGTATGTATATGGCATCTAGCTTAGTGGTTAGGGCATTTGGTCCGCAATCATAAGGACATGAGTTCGATTCTCCGCAACATATTTTGTTCTTGAGCAAGACACTTTATTTCATGTTGCACCAGTTTACTCAGCTGGCAAAATTGAGTAGTACCTGTATTACAAAGACCAGCCTCCTCACATTCTGTGTCCCGTCGAATCTCTCCGGGAACTACGTTGAGGGTGTGCATGTCTGTGGAGTTCTCAGCCACTAGCATATTAATTTCACGAACAAGCTGTTCTATTGATCGAATTAACTGGAACACACATCATCATAACTAATGGAATGCCAGTATCCATTAACATGGTATATAAATATTCAAATAACCAGTGATATTTACCGAGTTTATTTTTGTTTTTGTCTACAGTGTATGTATAACTTCATCATCCAAAATGACTTTCCTCTTGAGAGAAATTTGGTTGCTATACTTAACACATTGAGTGGTCACATCGAAGGTTCCTCATATGCTTGTTGTTATGCATTGCAATATATTGTTCTTATTGTCGCTTTTGTGTTTATTCCCAGGTGAGCCATATTTAACAAACTATCTGTACTGTCTGTGACTATGCCATTTTTTGGTTCCACCCTTGACAACTGATTTATGTTAGAAATACTCAAGAGACTGCGTACCAGTTCGGCGATAGAAGGAGCACACTTGGACAATTCACTTTAAATATAGCAAAAATGTTGATGTTTTTACTGATTAAAAGTTATAAGTGTTTGCATCACAGTTTTCTATTTTTGTCTGTACTAGTTATCTAATTCTCTCTCTCCCTCTCTCTCTCTCTCTCTC
>NC_068994.1:33164871-33167453 GCF_001194135.2 Octopus bimaculoides | reverse complement strand
ATGATCTGTCTCAATATCTGTCTACCTGTCTGACTGTTTGACTGTCTTTCAGTCTGTTGGTCTGAATGTCAATTTGTTTATCTGTCTATCTGTCTACCTGCCAGCTTGACTGTCTATTTGTTTCTCCATCTTTAAATCTACCTATCCATCTATTTGTCTATCCATCTACACATGTATCTATCTATTTATTTATCTATTTTTCTAACTGACTGCCTAACTATCTGTCTGACTATCTATCTATCTATCTATCTAACTATAATCTATTTATCTGTCTGTCTGGCTCTCTCTCTCTCTCTCTCTCTCTCTCTCTCTCTCTCTCTCTCTCTCTCTCTCTCTCTCTCTCTCTCTCTCTCTCTCTCTCTCTCTCTCTCTCTCTATCTATCTATCCATCTATCTGTCTATCTGTCTATTTTCTGTATGTTTGTCAGCCTATGTTGAAATTTCTTTAACGACTACATACTTTCTTTAACTGTGGTACAGACATCAGCTATACAACAGCATAACACTGAAATGAAACAATGTTAATTTAACAGCAATTTATTAATTGATCTAGCTGTCAAAATACAAAATTTATGCAAATCAATTTATCTGATGTGCTTAAGCTCTTTGAAATAGTTGATTTATTAACAGTATCCATGTGACAGCTTAAAGAGTGGACTTAGTTGTTGAAGAAATCCCATTACAGGAGAGAAACTAGTTTGGTTCATCGCTCATTTACTCTCCACAACATATTGTGCATATGTACATATATGTGTGTATATACGTGTATGTGTGTGTTGTGTGAATGTATCTTTTATCTTTTATTTATTTTTGTCATTAGACTGTGTGGCCATGCTGGGGTACCACATCTGAAGAATTTATAGTCAAATGAATTGACCCCAACCTGGTACTTATTTTATTAATCTCATTTGTGAAAACACTAAGTCACAAGGATGTAAAGAAACCAACACTGGTTGTCAAGTGGTTGTGAGGCGGGGGGCAAACACTGACAGTAGGACACACACACATATACATATATAGAGTGAGAGAGAGAGAGAGTGAGAGATCACCAAATCCACTCACATGACTTTGGTTAGCCTGAGGTTATAGTTGAAGACACTTGCCCAAGTTGCCATGCAGTAGGACAGAACCCCAAACCATGTAGTTGGGAAGCAAATTTCTTACCATGAAGTTATGCCATTATAACATCATCATCATCAACAGCTTCTCCTCCTTGCTAAGTATTTTCTTTCTTCATTCAGTTCATCGTTTATCTCAGTGCCTCCCTGGTGGCAGGCAAGGCCATTATATACATGAATTGAGAGAGTCCATTTGGTGGAGGAGACAATGCCAACTGCTTTAATTGCTGTTCAAAGGCGTTTTGTTCGGAGACAACTCTGTGGCAATTGAGTAAATGTGTTGACAGCAGGTGTAAGTAACTGGAAGCTGCTAGCAAGAGCTCTGCATCCAGGTAGCTCACTCCCAATGGTCAAGGTCATTGCTGAACACGTATCCTTTCTGAACAGAACAGTTGACATTCATCTATGACAGATAGCCGCTGCCAATATAAAATTATGTATGCACA
Source organism: Octopus bimaculoides (assembly GCF_001194135.2). Taxonomy (NCBI): domain Eukaryota; kingdom Metazoa; phylum Mollusca; class Cephalopoda; order Octopoda; family Octopodidae; genus Octopus; species Octopus bimaculoides. The sequence goes on along the minus strand of NC_068994.1, from coordinate 33,165,889 downwards.
CACACACACACATATATATACATATATATATATATATATATATACAGAGAGAGAGAGAGAAGAGGAGAAGGGGGAGGAAGACAGATGCAGGCATGGCTGTATTCCAGATTCAGTCCCACTGCATGCCATCTCAGGTAAGTGTCTTCTGTTATAGTCTCAGGCTGACCAAAGCCTTGTGAGTGGATGACCACATCCACTCACAAGGCTTTGGGAAACTGAAAGAAGCCCATTATATATGTGTATATATCTATCTATATATATATATAAATATTTATAGATAGACAGACAGACAGACAGACAGACAGACAGACAGATAGATAGATAGATAGATAGATAGACAGATAGATAGATAGATAGATAGGTAGATAGATAGGTATGTGTGGGTCTTTGAGTCTATGTTTGTTCTTCCCCAACCACCACCATCATTTGAAAACAGGTTTCAGTGTGTTTACATCACTGTAACTTAGCAGTTTGGCAAAAGGGTTCATAGAATCAGGGTGCCAGGCTTAAAAACACAACGACTACGGTCAATTCATGAAACTAGAAATTCTTCAAAGAACATGGCCAGAGTCTAATGACTGAAACAAGTAAATGGTAAAGGATAAATGATATATTCTTTATTCTTTCACTTTTTTACTCGTTTCAGACATTATTGACTGTGGCCATGCTGGAGCACTGCCTTTAGTCAAACAAATCGACCCCAGGACTCATTCTTATGCTGAACTGTTAAGTTACGGGGACGTAAACATACCAACATCAGTTGTTAAGCGATGGTAGGGGGACAAACACAGACACACAAATACATACATATATGTATATATGTATATATATACATACAATGGGCTTCTTTCAGTTTCCATCCACCAGATCTACTCACAAGGCTTTGGTCAACCTGAGGCTATAGTAGAAGACACTTGCCCAAGGTACCGTGCAGTGGGACTGAACTGGGAACCATGTGACTGCGAAGGAAGCTTCTTACCACACAACGACTCCTGCACCCTGTATATATATATATATA
>NC_068994.1:33159276-33162016 GCF_001194135.2 Octopus bimaculoides | reverse complement strand
CGGGTGGCACATAAAAGACACCATTTCGAGCGTGGCCGTTTTCGTGCGGGTGACACGTAAAAGCACCCACTACACTCTCTGAGTGGTTGGCGTTAGGAAGGGCATCCAGCTGTAGAAACTCTGCCAAATCAGACTGGAGCCTGGTGTTGCCATCCGGTTTCACCAGTCCTCAGTCAAATCGTCCAACCCATGCTAGCATGGAAAGCGGACGTTAAACGATGATGATGATGATGATGATATAAGTATAAATATGATATATATGTATATATATATATGTATGTATGTATGTATAGATAGATAGATAGATAGATAGATAGATAGATAGACAGACAAGTAGATAGATTCACACATACATACATACATACATACATATATACATACATACATACATATATACATACATACATACATGTGCATATATATGTGTATGTATGTAAGTAGGTGTTTACAGAAATATTTATGTGTGTATGTGAAAGAGTTAGAGAGCACGCATTGTGTGTGTGTTTGTGTGTGAAGTGACCATCTTTACAACATGGCCATACCTCTGTTTGAACCCAAAACCATGAACCAAAAACAAATGCAGTACATCCAACTACCTAGAGCTATGCTAAAAGACAGCTGCCCAAAATATCAGACAGTGTACCTGAATGTATAACAATGTGACTGTAAAACAGATATTAAACACACCTTCACACGTCTGTCCCACACAATTTTTAAATTTCAAATACTGACTGCATAGGTATGGCTGTCTGGTTAAGAAGTTCACTTTACAACCACATGGTTCACATTCAGTCTCACTGCACAATAACTTGACCCAGGCTGACCAGTGTTGTTGACCCAGGCTGACCAATGCACTGTGAGTGAATTTGACAATGATGATGATGAACAATATAATTGTTATCTAGATTACTTATGAAGGTGCATGTCTCAGTGAGTAGAGCATCAGGCTCACAATCATGAGGTAGTGAGTTCGATTCCCAGACTGGGCTGTGTGTTGTGTCCTTGAGCAAGACACTTTATTTCATGTTGCTCCAGTTCACTCAGCTGTAGAAATGAGCTGTGACATCAATGGTGCCAAGCTGTATCGGCCTTTTGCCTTTCCTTAGGATAATATCAGAGGTGTGGAGAAGAGAGGCTGACACACATAAGCAACTGCATACCAGTTGCAAGGTCTTCCATAAAAGACCTTGCCCAGACTTGTGCCTCAGACACTTTATTCCATGTTCCTCCAGTTGACTAAACTGTGGAAATGAGTTGCAACATCACTGATGCCCAGATGCACCAGGTTTTGCTTTTCCCTTGGATAACATTGGTGGCATGAACAGGTGACTGCTGGTCTTCCATAAACAACCTTGTCTGGATTTATGACTTGGAGGGTAACTTCTTAGGTGCAATACCATGGTCATTCATGACCGAAGGGGCTCCTTTAGATTACTTATGTCAACAAAGTTACTAAACAAACCTTCTACTAAGCAGAAAAGATTACTAAAAGAGATAAAAGCTCTAAAAGTTTGTTTACTTTAACTACAATGAAATTATTTATTACAAAACAGATTCAGTTCCAGCATGACCTCAAAAATCTACAAAGAACGAGAATGGTTGAATAATCTAACAGAGAGAATTTCTAATACCTCCAGGTTTTAAATATTGCTATTATTATTATTATTATTATTATTATTATTATTATTATTATTATTATTATTATTATTATTATTATTCAGTAGTTTTATTTTTACAACGTCCTTTCACTTCACTACCGAGAGCAGCTTATTATTATTATTATTATTATTATTATTATTATTATTATTATTATCATTATTATTATTATTATTATTATTATTATTATTATTATTATTATTGAATGAGAGAACAATGCAAGCCACCAAAGTGACACTAGGGTAAAATATAGAAAGCCCAGTATACCCATCATGACTACCCGTCTCATAAGGGTACACCAAGCACATGTATCACAACTATATGTGCGTCACATGGTGATCTCATATCAAGATAATCAGTGCAGGACATTGTAGGTGGGGACCCAGTTAGAATTTTCTTCAGGTCAAATAGCCCACCCTGCTCATAAAGTCCCTGAATAAGGGTTAAGGTTGTTGAACAAAACACCCATGTTTCCAAAGGTGAATTATTCAAACCCCAAAGAATTCCTCTCAACACATGGCTATAATGCTCCCCTACTACTTCTGCTCATGATCAGAGATGCACATATTATCAGCCACTAAGGACATGCTCAATTGGTTAAGGTCAAACAACTGACAAGCAAATTTGTGGTAGGGAGCAAAATATTTGCTGTAGCCCATTTTTTAATCCAAGACAAAACAATGTACATGATAATGCTTCCAATCAGTTAAGATCAGGATCTGTGAGCACCAATGCTTGGTATTACAACAGGACATTCGTTATTATTATTGTTATCCATTTTCTAGATTTCCTAAAGATTATTTTCCTCAGAATTAGTATATCTAAAACAGGTTTTGTATTATCTTTACTACTTTCAAACCACTAGGACTGACTGTACCATGATGGAAGAATGAAGGTTCACGTTCATTACTGGACTGGAGTATACAGTAGTTACATACATACATACATACATACATACATACATACATACATACATACATACATGCCTGCATACATGCATACACATATGCATATATACACACATGCATTTATATATATAAGTATGTGTGTGTGTGTGTGTTTGTGTATATATATATATATATAT
>NC_068994.1:33157884-33158617 GCF_001194135.2 Octopus bimaculoides | reverse complement strand
TATATATACATACATATATATATATATATATATATGTGTGTGTGTATATATATATATATTTATATACACACATACATTTCTATTTTCCAACCTTTCACCTTTTGACACTGTTGTTTCACACCACTCAGATAGAAACGAAACTCCTACACATTATCTCTCTATATTTTCTGTCATTACCAATGTCTGTCTTTCTCCCACTCTCTCACTATCTCTCTCACTCTCCTTTTATCTCTCTTCCAATCAATCATTCTTCTCCTGTCACACACACACACACACACACACACACACACACACAATCTGGCACGCACATACACACTTATACTGCATATCTGCTGTAAGTACATGTCAACACAGCTCAGCTGTACTTACAAAATATTCACATGTTCAGTTGCCACCTTTCTGTCATTCAATTAACACTTCTCTTTCCATCAAAGATCTTTCACCATTTCACAGTTCCACCTCTTGTTACTTTTGTTACTTTGCTACTTGTTATTTACATGCCTATTTTCAATATGTTGCTATATATGTATATACATATATATATATATATATATATATATACACACATGTGTACATATATATGTGTGTGTGTGTCTATGTATATATATATATATATTTATATGTGTGTGTATATATATATAAATATATACACATATATATATGTATATATATACATATAAACATATGTATATCATATATACCATATATATATATATATATATATATATATATA
>NC_068994.1:33154527-33156950 GCF_001194135.2 Octopus bimaculoides | reverse complement strand
ATATATATATGAGTGTATATGTGTTTGTGTGTATTCATATTCATATATTCCTATATAATTTTTTATATACTGTAACTTAAATGGCTTTTGGCAGCAACTCAAGTTTCATGTTCAAAGGGAAGACATTTCACTCACTTTGTGTTAAACTAGCTTAGCTTGGTGCATACCATAAAATGCATTAGTTATTGTTGTTGTTTTTGTCACTGTTGCTGTCACTGCTTCTGCTGTTTAACTCCAAATTAACCCTGACCAATCAGACACTCTAATGAAGTATTCCAGCCTCATGAATCCAGACATTTCAGGTTGTGCATCTAAGTAGAGAGTTTCATATTTCAATAGCATTTTCTTATTTTTCCTTTTGCATGGTTTCCACAAGTTGATGCCTTTTGTAATACCAACCCCTTTACAGAATTTACTGGTGGTATTTTATCATGGTGTCAGCATTAAAGGAGTTATCATGTCCTCACCAAGACAAAAGAGTTATCTCAACTCTATATTATATCTGTTTGTCCACCAATTGCTTTACAGTGAACTGGGTAGATTTTATTGTGGCACCAGCACTGTGGGGCTGTTTTGTACACTGGCATCGCTGTGTGGTTTTTAGAAGCTCACTTTGAACCATGTGGTTTTTGGTTGAATCCCACTGCATAGCACATTGGACAAGTATTTGCTACTATAGTCCCAGGCTGACCAGTGCTTGGTGAATGGATTGGTGAATGGTAGACAGAAATTTTTCTGAATGCATCGTGTGAGTGTGTGTCTGTGCATGTGTGTCTAACTGTCTGTGTAAGTGTGTTTGTATGTGTACAAGTGTTTGTGTTTGCCCACCTACACAACTTGACAACTGCTGTTTGTTTGTTTACATCCTTGTAACTTATTGGTTTGGCATAAGTGGTCGATAAAATATATACCAGACCTAAAAAATAAGTACTAAAGATGGTAGGATCTCTTAAGTCATTTTTTAGACAAGTTTTGTGGTATCATTGCCCATTCAAGTAAGGAGTTGTTGTTGACTGAAATGTCTCCAAATATAGGTGACTTACGTCCTTTGATAAAATTTGTCCAAGTTTCATTTGAAGGTGACTGGATCTTTTCTGTGAATTGTTTTGGGATAATATTAAATAGGGTAGGGCCTGTTGAGGAAAAGAAGTTTTGTTGCATTGAATTAATGCATTGTGATCCTGAATTGTATAGGGGATATGTCACACGACCCCAGCCTTGGAAGAATTCTGATTCTGATGTTAAGGTCATTTTGGCAATGCTAATGGTATATTTTCCACATAGTGCAAATGATGTAGCACACACTGTGGTATTAGAGAAAATAAAGATTCAATGTTTTAAGGCAGTCCCAATAATCAAGATGTCAGGCCTTTTATTCTTTTGGTGGATGTTCTCTAAGGTGACTCAGTTCTCATCATGTTTTGTTTGGTGTGGGAGACCAAATGGGACAGCAGTATATATGTGTGGTCATACAAAGGAGAAGAAGAGGGGAATTATGGCATGTTGTTCTCTGGACCAGAAAGTACTGAGGATCGACTTTATTGTTAATGTGAGCACTACAGCCAAGATTGGATGCTGTGAGTAGTTCTCCTGAAGAAGAGAATATGATTGCTTGAGTACATTCTTTTTCCCGAAGTTCATGAGTTCGAATTTTCCCTTATTTAGCAACATGGTTTTATCCACCCATTGGCTTACAGAAAATAAATTAGACTGGAGTTCAATTCAGTCTTCTACACTGATAACTTTCTGGAGCTTGGAATCATTTGCTAATATTTTTATTTCCCTGTGTTCGATGATGCTTGAAATGTCGTTTGTATAGACTATAAAAAGAAGTGGGCCCAAAACAGTCCCCTGGTCGGGTACACCACTGGGGACTCTTGCTGGGCCTGAGTGAATTCCACAAAGCACATATTGTGTTCTGTTCACCAGGAAATACTTAACCCAGTGCAGCTGTTTACCACAGATTCTAATGTTTGACAACTTTGTCAGGAAGATATTATGGTTGACTTTGTTGAATGTTGTGCTGAAGCCAAGATCTATGACATCAGAGTTCAAACCTAAACCCAGAACTTTAAGGACATCATTGATGTGATGTAAAAGCAGTGTTAGGCAGTCCCTGCTGCAGTGAAAGCCATGCTGGTTGGGATTTAAAAGGTTGTAGCTCTTCAGGAGGCCAGTTATCCTTGATCTCACAAACCCTTTCTAACACTTTGATGATATAAGAGGTGAGTGAGGTTGGGCAATAGGGAACTGCAAGAGACTTGTTTCCCTTTTTTTTAAGACCAGGATCACACACACACACACACACACTATCGTGTAGAGAATTATGTACACTTCCCAGGGATGTTAAACTACTCACACCCACACTGTGAATAGTCAAAGACTTTAAACTTTTAATATATATATGTATGTGTGTGTATATA
>NC_068994.1:33147542-33154271 GCF_001194135.2 Octopus bimaculoides | reverse complement strand
GCCATGCTTATATGTATATATGTGTGTGTGTGTGTGTGTGTGTGTGTGTGTGTTTGTGTGTATACATATGCAATCACATAGACACATATACAAACATACATTACACACATAACATTTTATCATCAGAGTTATTGTATTGCACCCCTGGGGGAAGGTAGTATACACACAGCGCACTTGTCTCTCTGTCAGTTTTTTTCGAACTGGTAATCTTGTTCCACTCCTACTTCACAGTTGACTTGCAAGAGCATCTGCCTGTGAAAAAACCAACTGTTCCAACAACATGCATATTGTCTAAATTGGCAAAAGCTATCTTCTCTATCTATCTATTCTGGCATAGACAAAATAAATAGTGTGAAGAAGAAAAATAAAGAATTAAAAGATGAAGGAAGCAAAAAGAAGCTTTAATTGCTGGACAAGAATGGAAAAAGACAAGAGTTTCCACTCTGTAAACCACATCAATATGCAAAAGATAATTACATGCCAACATGCCAATGATAGATTGTCTTCGTGTTCACTTCAACTGTTCGATATATTAATGTTTCTATAGAACAAGCTCCTCCTGCATATATATATATATATATATATGTATATATATATATATATACACACACGTGTGTGTATGTATATGTGCGTGTGTGTATGTGTGTATGTATTACATTATATATATATATATATATATATATATATAAGAATGTATTTCTTCTGGTTTTGGGGTGAGTCTGAAACAAATTTGATGTAATAACTTAACCCTTGGTATAGATAAGCATATATATATGCATACATATACACAAACACAAAGACACACACACACACACACACACACGTGCGTGCGCACACACATCATATATACATATATATCAATATATACATACATACACATATATACATACATCTTTTACTTGCTTCAGTCATTAGACTACAGCCATGCTGGAGCATTGCTTTGAAGAATTCTTAGTCAAATGAATCAACACCAGTACTTTTTTTTTTAAAACGTAGTACTTATTCTATTGGATCTCCATTGCCGAACTGCTAAGTTACAGGAATGTAAACATATATATACTGGGAGAGAGGTGGAAATATTCAGGACTAAGAAACTGGAAGATCAGGATTGCAAGTTAGAATTACAATAGGCATAGGCAAAGAAATAAGGGACCCAGGCTTGTGTGTGGTGTGTGTGTGTGTGTGTGTGTGTGTGTGTGTGTGTGTGTGTGTGTGTGTGTGTGTGTGTGTATGTGTGTGTGTGTGTGTGTGTGCTTATATATTTAAAATTGTCAGTGTGAAGAATAGTCTAGTGGTATAAATGTAGAAATAAGTGACTGAGTAAAGTTATATAACATCCTATGCAGCATAAGTATTAATTCTATACAGGTATTGAACCTCTTATCCGACAACCTTGGGACCAGAGGTGGTCTGGATTATTGGATTTTCCAGATTTCTGGATTTTCCGGATTTCTGGAATTTCTGGATTTCTGGAATTTCCGGATTTCTAGACAGAGGCTAAATATATACCGAAAATATAAAATAACCAACAAAAAGTATAGAACAAAATTGTGTAACATATACAAATTGATGCGTTCCTAAAGTACCTTTATCGAGTCTGTTAAGTAACTCTGCTTTCTTCACTATGCTGCGTGTTTTCGGTTCAGGTTTCCACAAGCAAGCTACCATTGTGTTGGCCTTTTAGACATGGTAATAAATAAAAATTATAATAAATTAAGATAAATAACTACTTAGCTGTAAGAGGAGGGTGTCCACACAACAACAGTCACACAGGAACTGGCGTCATGTGATACATACGCCGCAGATACCAAAACAAAGCGGCTGCACGGCAAACTAGTATAGGGCATGAAATTTAAATCTAGCCAGTTGCAAAATTTGCTGGATTTCTGGTAATTCTAGATTTCTGGATTCCAGATAAGAGGTTGGGTACCTGTATTGCAAGAGTATACTTCTAACCATGTCCTTAAACAATTTGTATTGATTGGATGTTTATAACTTTTAGAAAGAATGATTATGACACACTAACAATGTAAGAGCCATGATGCTTAGCCATGTTTAGAATTGTTCCAGCTTTAGAATTGTTCCAGTCACATATATTTACCTACTGAAAGTAGTAAACAAAAGCAAAGGTGCTCAACTGTGAATTGAACCTATACTATAAACTTAGCAACCGTGAAGTAAAATGAGATTATAAAACATGGCTTATTGGACGCTTGTGATATGATACAGCTGACTGAACATTTCACCTATTTTGGCTACATACATTTATGTATGCAAATAGGATGAAGTGGTGAGAAAGGATCTTCAGACATTGGGTCTCACAGAGGGGATGACAAGGGACTGAGACTTCTGATGGTTTGTTGTGCTTGAGAAAACAGGTGAAGATATGTAAAATCATGGCTGTCTCTGCGTACAGGAATGTCCCCTACATCCCTCTTCAGCTGGGTGGTCCTGATCTTGTAGGCTTGTGGGTACTTGTGCCATGTTAAAAGCACTCATGTCGGTGCCATATGAAAGTGCTCATGCCAGTGCCACATGAAAAGCACCCAGTACACTGTGTAATATGGTTGGCATTAAGAAGGGCATCCAGCTATAGAAATCATGTCAAAACAGATAATGGATTTCGTGCAACTCTTCAGCTAGCTAGCTCCTGTCAAACCCTTCAATCCACGTCAACATGGAAAACAGATGTTTGATGATGATGAGGATGATGATGATGATGATGATGATGATGATGATGAGGTGGAGGAGGAGGAGGAGGAGGAGGCAGTAATGTATGCATACAGATAGAGGGAGAGAAAAAGAGAGAGAGAGAAAGAATCAGAGACATTATATTTATTCATTGAACACGATTGACATAAACACTTTCCCTCCCCTCAGACACATAAAGTGAAATATGCTCCCACATATAAACTGAAAGAAAGAGAGAGAGAGGAAAAAAAAGAGTGTAAAAGAAGAAAGGAAGGAAGGAAAGAACAAGAGAAACTTTAAAATGTCTGATGACAAATAATGCCAAACAGGCAGCATGAAAAAAAGCTGTGCCAAAATATCTGATACTCCACCCAAGGGGTTTACCAACCAGCTTGAGCATTCACATATGAGTAAACTGTTACATTTAGCATAACTTGCTATTGTTGTTGTTCTTATTGCAGCCCTAGGTCAGCTTTGAGATTGAACCAGTCTATGAGACAAAAGCATTTCTACCATACAAAGCATTATTTGGGGGCTTTTAGGGTGCTATTTCTAGTACATCAAGCAATTACTTAAAGGCTCCGCTCTTTTTACTGTTTAGCAATAGATCAGCCCTGATAATAGGACAGACTTATGATTGGAGAGGTCCCCACCATGACCACCTCAGTGAGTTATTTTCTTTCCTTTTCAAGGCAGTAGAATGTGATTTGAAGGAGATTTGGTTGCTATTTCTGGCAGTTCAAGCACCATGTACATACTCATTCTTTTGATTGTGTCATGTCTAACAATAAAGTTAATCTTGTATCATTGTATTACTGCGTAAACTTTGATGTATTAGCATTGATTAGTGGACTTGATAATGTCATTAATCCGATGAGGAATTCTAATTAATCTGGTATCTTTGTGGATTTAAAGTTGTTGTGCTTGAAAGTGAAGCTTAGCAGGTGTGTGGGTAAGGTAGAGGAGGAAGAAAGAGAAGAAGAAGAAGAAGAAGAAGAAGAAGAAGAAGAAGAAGAAGAAAGATGTGTGTGTGTGTATATATGTTTGTATATTATATGTGTGTGTGTATACATATATATGTATGCATATATATGTAAATATACACCTATATGTATACGTATACATATGTATATATATATATGTATATATATATGTGTGTGTGTGTATATATATATATATATGTATATATATATATATATATATATATATATATATATATATATATATATATATATATATATACATACATACATATATGTATGTATGCATATATACATATGTGTGTGTATGTATTATGAGTGTGTGTGTGTGTGTGCATATTATGAGTGTGTGTGCAGAGAGAAAGAACGAGAGAAAGAGAGAGAGAGAGAGAGAGAGAGAAGGACAGAGAGAGAGAGAGAGGGAATGGCTTCTATGTTCTGCCTGCTTAGAAGTTGGGCATGGTGTGGTGTGGTGTGATGTAGTAGGGTGTGTGGATATTTACCTCTGTATCCTGTGCCAATGTCTTGTGCCAATGTCTTGTGCCAAATGAAGGGGTGGATTTGTTTGTGTGTCTTTGAAGAGACAAATTGCATAAGATTCCGAATTTCTGATTCAAGTTCTTACAGCAATCATCTGTTAAGTTTTTAACTACAAATAGTGGGTGGGCACATTAGACATGATACCAATCAGGTGGATGGGTGGTGAATATATATATGTATATATTATATATATATATATGTGTGTGTGTGTGTGTGTGTGTGTGTGTGTGTGTGTGTGTGTGTGTGTGTGTGTGTGTGTGTGTGTGTGTGTGTGTATGTGTGTGTGTGTGTAGGTTATGAGAGGTAATGTTGTCAAGAAGACCCAAAGGTGTCAGGTAATGCTGAGTAAGTGCTATGGAAAGACTTTAGTTAAGCTGCAGGTTTGGTGATTATGAGAATCAGGAGTTCAACGTAGATCATATATTAGCATGCATATATATAAAAAATTAATAGAATGAGATAAAAATCCAAGGCTGTGAAAAATTTCAGAACATTTATAAATAGAAGGTCTTACAGCTGTTTCCAGGCTATTTTATATATCCCTTCATTGGAGACGGTGCGAGAAAATGGTTAAGCAATAGTTATTCTAGAGAAGATATGAAATAGATAGTGAAGTGAAGGAATGAAAACAGACGTGAGATATGCAGGGATATTGTATTTGCAGTTTCATTATTTAAGTAGAATGTTATACATATAGGTACAGGAACCTTATATTTATACCATTCTGCTTCAATAATGGAACTGCAGATAAAATATCCTTGCATATCTCACGTCTGATTTCATTCCTCCACTTCACTCTCTATTTCATATCTTCTCTAGAATAACTATTGCTTTACCATTTTCTCGCACCGTCTCCGATGAAGGGATATATAAAATATCCTGGAAACAGCTGTAAGACCTTCTATTTATAAATGTTCTGAAATCTTTCACAGCCTTAGATTTTTATCTCATTCTGTTAATTTTCTATATATATATATGCATGCTAATATATGTATATTTTATGTATATAAGGTAAGCCCCATCCATAGAGGCTGCAAAGCCTGATCCAGAGAGGCTGCAAATGGAGCAGTTTGTTGTCAACAAGAACAATTACCTTCCTTATCATAGATGATAGGTGCATCATTGGTACAAGGAGTGTGTGACCTTATTAGGGAGTAGTTCATATTAGAGAATTATAAAAGGTCTTTTTTATTTCAACAAGTCTCTTGCTTTGTGTACACAAACTCACACACATACATACAGACATGTACATATGTATATATACATATGTATTTATTGATATTTAGCAGAAGTGTCAGAGGGAGTCAGGGGTTAAGAGTCTTGTGACTTGACACTTTGATAAGTACCAATACATGGAATCTCGGACATTGAGTCACTCTGTTGTTTCTGCTAAATATTAATAAAAATATACATATACATATGTATAAAAATATACATATACATATATATATATTTTCAGTTCTGTTTTTCATGTGTGCATCACCCCGCCTCCTTTTACCCGCACCCACTTATTACACTTGGTATAACACTAGTGTAACAATAATTGGGTACCCTCCCAGCAGTATATTGGATAGATACTATCCCTTAGTGGGTTGAATCCTCAACCCCTAACTCTCTTGCATTATATATATATATATGTATATATATATATATATATATATATATATATATATATATATATATATATATATATATATATATATATATATATATATATAAATAGACAGACAGACAGATATAGATACGATGGACATGGATGAAGAATCAGCATACTCTGAGAAAAAATTCAATGATGTAACATAATCTAGGAAGGTAATCCACATCGAAAGACAATCCTAAAGAATTAGTAATCAAATTATTAGTTGGAAAGACATGAAAGATCTGTATGAGCATGCAATAATAGGCAAATTGATAATGAACAACAAATTCAAACACAAAACAACAGGAGTCCAAAGAGCATTCACAGTGAATACTATTATTTTTCCACTCTAAGAAAGCTGTAAAGAGAAATTTACAAGTAAAGACATGTTTCAGGCATAATCCTTCATCATCAGATTTTCAGAGAGAAGTCTAGAAAATTCGTTTGTTATTGATTTGCCTCTACATATATGAGTGTGTATATGTGTATGTGTGTATATGTGTGTCCGTGTCTATGTGTGTGTGTGTGTGTGTGTGTGTGTGTGTGTGCGTGTGTGTGTGTGTCTGTATCTCTTTACTCTTTACCTGTTTCAGTCATTTGACTGCAGCCATGCTGAAGTACTGCCTTTAGTCAAAAAAATCGACTCCAGGACTTATTCTTTGTAAGCCTAGTACTTATTCTATCGGTCTCTTTTGCCGAACCACTAAGGTGGGGGGACAAACACAAACACACAAATGCACATACATATATATATATACATATATACACATACATATATACACCTATATATATGTGTGTATATGTGTGTGTGTCTATATTTATATAAGTGTATGTTGGTGTAATGGTAGCACAATTATCAAATATATCTAGAGGTGCGGG
>NC_068994.1:33146186-33147313 GCF_001194135.2 Octopus bimaculoides | reverse complement strand
TATATATATACATACATATACATATATATATGTATGTATACTTATATATTCACACACACACACACATATATATACATATATACACATACATATATACACCTATATATATGTGTGTATATGTGTGTGTGTCTATATTTATATAAGTGTATGTTGGTGTAATGGTAGCACAATTATCAAATATATCTAGAGGTGCGGGTTCGAGTACCATGCATAGAGAAAACTCACTTTTTCCCATTGAGGGCTTATATGTCCCAATATTAGACTATTTTCTTTAGTCAATACACCATGATCTCTGAAAAACTTTAATCTTATAAAACGTCATGGCGCCTTGGATAAGCGTCTTCTATTTTAGCCTCAGGCCGATCAAAGCATTGTGAGTGGATTTGGTAGATGGAAAATGAAAGAAGCCCATCATGTATATATATATATATATATATATAGATATATATATATATATATGTATGTATATATATGTATATATATTTATGTGTGTGTCTTTGTATCTTTGTTTGTCCCTCCCCACCATCGCTTGGTGTGTTTATGTCCTTGTAACTTAGCAGTTCGGCAAAAGTAACTGATAGAATAAGTACTAGGATTACAAAGAATAAATACTGAGGTTGATTTCTTTGACTGAAACACTTTAAGATGGTGCTCCAGCGTGGTCGCAGTCAAATGACTGAAAAGTGTAAAAGAATAAAGATGTGTGTGTGTGTGTCTGTGTGTGTATGAACCATAAAAGTTAAGAGTTATGAGAGGTGAATCATCATTATCATCTTCAATCATCATCATTTACCATCTGTTTTCTATGCTGGCATGGGTTGAACAGTTTGACCAGAGCTGGCAAGTAGGAAAGCTGCACCAGGTCCCAGTCTGATTTGGCTTGATTTCTACATCTGGATGTCCTTCCTGATGCCAACCGCTTTACAAAGTGTGTTGGGTGCTTTACATGGCACCAGCATGGCACCAGCATGGCACCAGCATAAGTGTTATTACTTAGCACCATCAAAGGACTTTTTTATGTGGTGCCAGCATGAGTGCTTTTCTCTGAATATGTACATATACATATATATATATATATACATACATACATACATACATACATACATACATACATATATATATATATA
>NC_068994.1:33144843-33146176 GCF_001194135.2 Octopus bimaculoides | reverse complement strand
AAAACAAAATAATAAATGAGTATATGCATATATACGTACAAGTATGTCCATACCTACATCTACCTGTATATATAGGTGCATATCTGGGTACAGGACGTTGCAAACAAAACGTAGACAAAAAAATAATAATAACCAGAGTACAGAAAACACATAGAGAACATTTTCCTTCATCAGCTGCCACCATTCTAACACAGGTGTTTCGAAGAGTTAGAGCACTCCTCTCTTAAGTCTTCCTTTATGATTCAAATACTCCTCATGACATAATTTCATTGACTGGACTGGATCTTCGGAGGTCAGTTGCATGGACACTCTACTTCACATTTTCCTTTATTGGATTTCTATGTGGACTGCTAGCCAAGTCTGTAAGAGGAGCTGAATCCAAAATCTCATACTACAGTAATCCCTTGACTATCGCAGGTGTTACGTTCCAAAACAACCCACAATAGGTGAAAATCCACAATGAAGTATGGGAACTTTACTGTATGTTTTTTTTTTTTATTATTCTTATAATTTGCACATATTTATTTTATTATAAATGTAAAACAACACCACGGAGGAATCAACGTAAGCTTAAATAATAAATGGCGATAGGTGAACCACAATATGACAAGGGATTATATAGACATTGTTATACAGACATTGTTATACAGACATTGTTATATGTGCACGTGTGTGTATATATGCATACTTATACACACACATATTTATATGCACACACACATACAGACATACATAGACAGACAGACAGACAGATACATACACACACACAGAGAAACACACTTATAGACACACCCATGGTTGTGTTGTTAGGTAGACCACTTTGCATCTACAATCATAAATAGTTTGTGGTTCAGACAAAACAACATGGCATTTCAGTTTGTTGCCAGGTCTGGAGAAAATAGTCAATGCAGTCAATGATTCTTTGAACAATTCACAATCAGTGCCTGTGTTTAATAATGTCAAATATGACTCTTCCAAAATACAAACTGCAATAAATGTCATGACAAACGGCCAGAATCAATGTCTATTGGTATTTAGTCACCAATTTTTTTTTGTATCATATTCTATATCCTCAGTTCCCAAAAACACTACAATATCTGTTGCAACATATATGTTTGTCAAGTTGAGATTGTTGTCAAACTTGTACACAAACAAATTATTGAAATATATATCAAACAAGCAGGCAAGACTAAAAGGAAAAAGTTAGAATAGCCACTGTGTTTTGTAATAACTCATAACCATTATGCTTGTCTTTACTATTGATAACAACTACTTACAAAATACATACATACATACATACATACATACATACATGCATATATATATATATATA
>NC_068994.1:33137917-33143979 GCF_001194135.2 Octopus bimaculoides | reverse complement strand
TATATATATGTATATATATACATTTGTGTGTCTCTGTGTGTGTATATATATATATATATATATATATATATATATTTAGTGAATGGTGCATATATAAATATATGCATGTGTGTGTGTGTATATTTATATACACACATATGTCGGAAGTATAAAGATTTGAATAACACCTGCATTTAGCTCCATTTCTTAATCTGTTCATGTGATACAAAAATATTTCACTAAACCGCGGAATTTCTACTTTTATAAGTAGGCTGTAACATCCTTGGCACTTTTGTGAATTTTTGCTATCCTGGTAACTATTTATTTATTTTTTCCGAGTTATTTGTACACATTAAAAAAATACACATACATGTGCTTGAGGAGACCTATTGAATCAAGTACATCAACATCAAAATGAAAATCAAATGGAAATTGTAGCTGAGATACCCGAAACCAGAGCCGCCTTGACTGGCTTATGTGCCAGTGGCATGTAAAAAGCACCAACTGATCATGGCTGTTGCCAGCCTCCTCTGACCCCTGTGCCAGTGGCACGTAAAAAGCATCCACTACGCTCTCAGACTGGTTGGTGTTAGGAAGGGCATCCAGCTGTAGAAACATTCCCAGATCTGACTGGAGCCTGGTGCAGCCTCCCGGCTTCCCAGACCCCAGTCAAACTGTTCAACCCATGCTAGCATGGAAAACGGACGTTAAACGATGATGATGATGATGATGATAATGAACTACATTGTGTGTGTGTGTGTGTGTGTATAAATACATGTGGTTGTGTGGTAAAAAGTTTGCTTCCCAACCATATGGTTCCAGGTTCAGTTCCACTGTGTGGCACCTTGGCCAAGTGTCTTCTACTGCAGCTTCAGGTTAACGAAACCCTTGTGAGTGAATTTGCTAGAGAGAAACTGAGAAATGCTTATCAAGTGTGTGTGTGTATGTGTGTGTGTGTGTGTGTGTGTGTACATTCATACAGTGACTGCAACTCAGTTTCAGATAATGTCATCATTGCTTGATTGTTCTCTTAAAAATGAGTAGCATGGATGTGGCTCTTCAGTCTTCCACACTTTTGTACAGCTGTGGAAACAATGGGTACCTCTTGCAGTAGGTGTTACAGTATTATTTCTGTTATGATGTGGTGTCTTCTGCAGTTATAATGTGTGGAGGTCACTGTTGTGACTGTTGTATCTACTCTAGTAGCCAGGATATTTTCTTGGTATCAGATACAGATTAACACTTCTATACTGGAATGGTAATACACCACTTTGTTTATTGTGCTGTCGCTGATAGCTCTGCAAGACACTGGATTTGAACTGTCTACCTTGACTGTGACTCGAACTCGACTATAACATGTAAGTTACACTTAACTCCAACTGAGAATTTGTACAACAACTCTACAACTGACACATGACTCCCTGTACTGGTTGATGTTGTCTCACTTTATAGTGGTTGGTCATACCACTTGTCCCATGGGAGGGGTGTACCATTTCCACTACAACAACTCCTCTTTTAGTTTTCTCTTTGTGAGAAGCAAGTAATTTCATTTTACTTTACTCACCCCACCTCCCTTTTTGAGATTTTCTTTCTTTTTGCTTATTTATACAACTTAATATTTTTTTTCTTTTTGCCGTCCATTTTTTGTCTCAGTTCTTCAACTTCATTTGAGCTTTTGACTGTCCCAACTACATTTCCACAGAGAACACTTACAGGAGTATCCTACATTTTAAATAACTCCATGCATTCTGTGCCAAATAAGTTTAGTGATATTTTCAAGACATAAATATTTGCCCTTTTCATTTTATCTCAAAAATTTACATTGCAAATGCATTCACTGATAAAATATAATTTCCTTCCAGTAACACTTTATTTGATCTAAATAATTTCAGCTTACTGATTTGTTTCCATGTTTTTTCATTTATGATAGTGATGTCACCACATGTGACTAATTGCATTTTGGCACTTGTGGTTTCAATTTTCACCTTGACGAATTTTCTGTTTGTTGTACTAACTTTTTTTCCTGATGACAAACTAGCTATTTTTTCCTCATTTGTTCCAAATTTTCGTCATCTTAGTTCTGCAATGTGATTTTATGTCCTATATTCCCACCACAAAAACACTTCACTTTTTTGAATGGACAAGCTTTCCTCAGGTACATACCACCACATCTCATACATAGGTTTATATCCTGATGTTTATCGTGATTTTTGTGAAACATTTCATCCATCTTCAGACTCTTCCACACTGGTTTTTATGTGGGAAGGGTGTAGCATTCCCATTACAACAATTTTGGTGAATCTTCATATGACATATCAGTCTACATCCTGATATATATTGTTTCCCAAACCCACTGCAAGATTCGATGTCATCTAATGCACAGATAACCACTTCCCTATGTTTGTGTTGCTCCTCAGATGACTTCCAAGACATGCATTACTTAGACAGACATACCAACAGTTGTTACATATCAAACTGACCTGTGCACCAACATACTCAAATCACTGTTAGTGTTACTAGTAACATGTAACCTAGTACAACCTGTCACATGGTTGACCCAATAGTGGACTAAGCTGGCAACTGTACCAAGTCTACTTGTTAAGGAGAGTGGTTTTGTTGGACACATACATGCATATACATACATGATGGCTGCCCCCTCGTTATCGAGTATGGCCATTGCACGAAGCTTAACTTAATGGTGCTGTGATCGAATGTGACTTTTTAGCCCAGCCAAAGATCTACAAGATGACTCATAAGCCGAGCTTTACTGAGGCATGGTCTTGCACAGACACTGCATGTCAGTGTCATAGGAAGACCCTTACCATCTGGAAGTGCAACAACAATGTTCTTCCTGACATCTCTCCTTAATTTCTCATGTGAAATTCGTGATTTCTCAAAAGTATGTATGCATACATACATACATACATATCAACACACACACACACACACACACATACATGCACTCTCACACTCACACATAAGCAGGACTAGGTTAAGACCCATACAGGCTTAAGCACTTAACAGAGTTTAGTGCATGTAATTCAAAATATAAACTATAACAAACCACGAAATAAAATTTTATCTTTCAAATGAAACAAAACTCACAGTTAAATGGAAAATAATGTTTATTTTCACATACTTCCACTTTAATTAAATGTGATTAATTTGCTCCAACCTTTTTTTTAATTACAAAGTCTTTGATCAGATCGTCAAAATTAATCTTCCATAACACATCTGCTTCTTATACTTAGTAGAGACAAAGCATCTCAAATATCATTCTAGCAAGTTTAAAGTGATTTCTTTTGTGCTGTAAACTATTTACTATTTCTGTGGTGCCCCCACTTCCCTTGATGCCCTAAATGCCTGCTTATTTTGCTTAATGGTTAATCTAGCATTACACTTAAGTATATCCTCATTGTTCATCATTGTTTTAGAGCCTACTTTCCCATATTTGCATGGGCCAGATGTGATTTGTTGAGGTTCATTTTATTATGGCCAGATGCTTTTCCTGTCACCTACCCTCACTTGTTTCCAGACAAGGTATTATTTCTTCAAGGCTAGATATGATTTCCACAAAAGATTTGAAATGATTAATATCTTTTGTATGACAGTGACACTTGTTTACAACTAACATGCGATATCAAGATAAGGAGACACATACCTACACAAACCCACCCACACCCACCCACATATTTGTATTGTGTGTGTGTATGTATGTATATATATATAGCAAATGTATATATATATACAAATATTTATAAACACGTGTACCGATGTAGTACAAATAAACATTTATATGTATGTATATATATATGCACACATGTATGTGTGTACATATGTATATACACACTGGGATATGTAAGGATAGATAGAGAAAGATACAAACATGCTTTTATAAACACTAAACATGCATATGTATCCAGTAGAAATATATATATATGTATATATATGTATATATGTATATGTATGCATATATCTATCTATGTATCTATGTATCTATGTATCTATCTATCAATCTCTCTCTATATATATATAGATAGATAGATAGATACATACACACATACATATATACACACATATATATATATATATATATATATATATATATATATATATATATATATATATATATATATATATATATATATATATATATATGCACACATATACGCACATTGTAGACATTAGATGCTCACACACACACATATACACACACACGACCACACATATGCACACCTACATACACGCACATTCATTACATTTGACATTTTCTCTCACCCTGTATTGTACATTGACCAATGCGAAACATGGAAGGTGAAAAACCATTGTGTTATCTCAAAGATCGATGAACGATGTTGTATGTGTGTGTTGTAGGAAGAATAATTGGTGAAAAGATTCCGGAAAAAATTATCTCTGCCAGATAAGTTGATGATGAGAGTTTACTAAATGGCATGTGCCAGCATTGGAAATAACAATCTTACATAATGGCTTTTTTTCAATGATGCTAGTCAAGGGTGACAACTACGACTGTTACTACTGCTACTGCTGCTACTGTTACTACTACTACTACTTCTACTACTACTACTACTACTACTACTACTACTACTACTACTACTACTACTACTACAACTAACACTGCCAGCACTACTACTACTGTTAACACCACTACTACAAATACCAACATCACTACCACTTACTACTGCTGCTGTCACTACTACTACTACTACTACCACTCCTTTTACTACTGCTACTGACAAGGCTGGCAATGCTGCCACTACCACCACTACCACCTCCACCACCACCACAACCACCACCATCACCATCACCATCACCACCACCACCACCATTTAATTTATTGCCAAAAATCTTTTTTTTTATACAACTTTACCTGATACTAAATAAATAAAAAAAAAATTTTATTACAATATTTGAAAGACATTCCAGTTTTGATGACTAACTGAAGATATCTCAGAAAAATACAGGTGTTGCAGAAATATGACGGATTATCCTACAGGTCCTAAAAAAAAAAGGGCCATGGGCACTAACAGGTTAAGGTGGTGAGCTGGCAAAATCGTAAGCACACTGAGAAAAATGCTTAGCAATATTTCATCTGGGTTTACGTTCTGAGTTCAAATTCCACTGAAGTCAACTTTGCCTTTCATCCTCTCGGGATCAATTAAATAAGCACCTTGCCTCAAATTTCAGGCTTTGTGTCTACAGTAGTAAGGGTTACTATTATTATTATTGTTATTATTATTATTATTATTATTATTATTATTATTATTACCAAAGTGGTGAGCCGGCAGTATTGTTAACATACCAGACAGAATGCTTAGATGCATTTTGTCTGTCTTTACATTCTGAGTTCAAATTCTACCAAGGTCAACTTTGCCTTTCATCCTTTCAGGGTTGATAAAATAAGTACCAGTTGAACATTAGGGGTCAATATAATTGACTTACCCACTTCCCTGAAATTGGTGGCATTGTGCCAAAATTTGAAACCTTATTATTATTATTATTATTATTATTATTATTATTATTATTAAGGCATCGAGTTGGCAGAATTGTTAGTGCACTGAGTGAAATGTTTAGCTGTATTTCGCCTTCGCCCATCACTACATTCTGAGTTCAAATTCCACCGGGATTGACTTTGCCTTTGCAGTGGTGGCAGCAGTGGTCGTGGAGGTGATGGTGACGGTGATTGTTGCGGTGGAAACAGTGGTGATAATTGTGATGATGATAACAATGATGATGATGCAGATGATAAAAGCATGCCCAGTATTTCTTCATTCACTAATGGAAAAAACCGGGAGAAGTATTATAAACTAGCTCAATGAAATTTCGGACAACTCAGACCAGCATGGACAAAAAAACTAGCCATCAAAAAGTTTAAAATGATGACATATATATAAATATATATATGTATGTATGTAAGTGTGTATGTATGTATGTATGTATGTATGTATGTATGTATGTATACATGCATGTGTACATACATATGTACATATACATATATATGTGTATATATATATCTAGGCGCAGGAGTGGCTGTGTGGTGGGTGGCTTGCTTACCAACCACATGG
>NC_068994.1:33129107-33131658 GCF_001194135.2 Octopus bimaculoides | reverse complement strand
TGGGGGGGTTATATATTGAAAATTATTTTCCTGTAAATCTAGGGACATTATTCATATGCTGCATCTAATCTCCGGACAGGAAAGGATGCTGGGGGACTTACAGAAGAAATGACAGGGAACAAGGAGAAGCAAGTAATAATATGCTATAGGATAAGATTCATTCAATCCAGGCCAGAGTAGATAAATGGAGATTAATAATAATTATTTTCATCATAATCATTTATCTCATTATTGTCACCCACCACCACCACCATCACCACCAGTAAGTGGAGTAGAGTAATCTAGGGGTGTAAGCATGGAGAAATGGATATGATCACGTTCTTAGTTGTGTTGTCTTTATCATCGTCATTGAAGTCATCATTATTGTCATCGTTATCATCATCATTGTTGTTCCTGTCATCACCATCAGCATCGTGATCATCATTACTGTCGCCATTATCATCATCATCATCGTCATCACAAATGTCACTATCATTGCTGTCATCATCATCATCATCATCGTTATCATTGTCATTGTTATCATTATCATCCTTGTTGGCATCGTCATCATCATCATCATCATCATCATCATCATCATCATCATACTCATCATCATCTGGCATCATCATTATCATCGTCATTAAAATCATTGTCATCATCATTCCCACCACCATCATTATCATCATCATTATCATCATCATCAGTATCATCATCAACATCATCAGTTTCAATCATCATCATCATCACAATCTTCTTCATCATCACAGTCATCGGCTCAATTATTTTCATCTTCATCATCATCATCAACCTCATCATCATTATCATCATCATCAAAATGATCATTACAATCATCAGCAGCAGCAGCAACAGCATCATCATCATCATCATCATAATCATCATCATCATCACCACAAACATATGTATACTGCACTATCACTGCTCCCACCACCACTACCACCACTACTATCATCACTGTCACCACTACCACCACCACTACCTCCACCATCACCATCAACCTGTCTGTCCTCGTCACAGCCACCAGCATCCCCACTATGATAATCACCACTGACACTGCCAAGAGCACCAACACCACCATCAGCACCACTATGACCACCACTACCACCAAAACAGCAACAACCATCATCACCACTACCACCGACAACACCAATTATAACCAGTAACAACAACAACAACACCAACACTACCACTCCAATCACTACCACAACCTTCCACACCATCACTACCACCACCACCACCACCACCATCACAACAAAAATAACAATATCACAACTACCACCAACACTACAAACATGGCTGCTACCATCACCACTACAACCACCAACACCATCATCAACCCCACCATTATCACAACCATTATCACCACCATCACCACTACCACCAACACAACCATCACCACCACCATTTTCACCACCATCACTACTCTATCACATCATCCACTAACACCATCACAACTACAACAGCAACCACCTCCACCACCACCACCGCAATGGCCACTACTGCCTCTGCCACCAACAACAACATGGTTACAATCACAATGACCAAACATCTCCAGCATCATCAACATCACCACCACCACCACCACCACCACCACCAATACCATTATTACCATCATTATCATCATCATCATCATCATCATTATAGATCACTGATTTCATGACCATTATCACCCTACTCCACCCCCACAAACCCCCACTCACCCGTCCAGTCCATTTAGCTCCCACCAGGATGTGTGAGGCAGTAATAATCATGAAATAAACCAATCGACAAGAAAAAGAAAAAACAAGATAAATTATATAATAAAAGAAAAATATATAAAAACAAATGTAATAACAACATACTGCAATATAGCAAACGATAGCTCATTGTTGCATATTGATGCCTGTGTGTATTTCTGCATATACATACACTTACACTCATGCACATGCACACACAGACATGTATATATATGTGTATGTATCTCTATATATATATATGTATATATATATATATAGATAGATAGATAGATAGATATACGCACATATAAATGTGTGTATATATATATATATATTTATGTATATCATCATCGTTATCCTCATCGTTTAACGTCCTCCTTCCATGCTGGTATGGGTGGAACATATATATATATATAAACATATATATATACACACACACACACTCATACATACATATATATATATATATATATACACACACACACACACACATGCACATACATATATATATATATACATACATACATACATATACATACATACATACATATATAATATATATATATATGTATATATATATACATATATACATATATGCATATGTGTACACTTATATATATATATCTATAATCTATATGCATCTCTATATCAATATACATACATAAGGAATACTCCCATCCTTACCCATAATCCATTGCCAAGACAAAAATAAAAATAAAGTAAAGCAAAAAAAAGGCAAAAAATAGACACATACACACACACACACACACACACACACACACACACACACACACACATACAAGTATATTCATACGAATTTTCTCTGCGTATCTCTTCTC
>NC_068994.1:33128104-33128805 GCF_001194135.2 Octopus bimaculoides | reverse complement strand
GCGTGAAAGGGATGATGGTGGTGGAGGAGGAGGAGGAGGAGGTAGATGAGACAGAGGAAGTGGGAGAGCAAGGTGCATATAGCCTAGCTGAGTTCTTGCCATATTGGTTTCGGAAAAAAAAAAAAGGGGGACTTGGAAAAAGATAGCGATAAGGTTGTTGATGATGAAGATGATGATGGTGATGATGAAGATGATGATGATGATGATGACCGTGATGATAATAGCAATGATGGTGATTACGATGATTACCATCATCATCATCATCATCATCATCATCATCATCATCATCATTATCATCATCATCATCATCATCTTGTCATTATTAGTGTTATCATCATCCCCATTTGATATATATGATTACATTGCAGATCACAATGCAGATGATAACGGCAGTGGTGATGGTGGTGGTGGTGGTGGTGGTGGTGCTGCTGTTGCTGCTGCTAGTTAGTATATGGTTTCGGTGTAGCTCTAGTAGTAATAGTAAGAAGAAGGAATTGTACTAATAATGATGACGATGGTGATGATGATGATGATGAAGAAGTGGAGGATGCAAAGGTTAAGAAGGCGGAGACAGAAGATGGTTGATAATAAAATAAATCCCATTTGCTCTACAGTTTCAACAATGACTTCAGGTATATTCATAGTACGTAGGCATACATATGTACCTATATATACATACATACATACATACATACATATAT
>NC_068994.1:33126146-33127007 GCF_001194135.2 Octopus bimaculoides | reverse complement strand
TACATATATACACACACACACACACACACACACACACACACATTCAAATAGGTCTCCTTTCTTTTCTTGTTTCTTTTATTTTGCATCTTACTCAGTTCTTCTGAAACATCAGTCTATTTCTATTCCTTTTTTCTTCTATTAGTGTACTTTTCTGTGTGCGCAGCATTTCTCATTATACTTTCTGTGTTTATGTGTGTCTGTATGTGTGTGTATGTATGTGTGTGTGTGTCTGTGTGTCTTTCTACTTGATCCATCACTTTTCGCATATTCGTCTACCTGCTGTAACTTCTTATGTTGTCCATTTGTCTATCCCTCATTCCCCTCATTCCATTTCTGCTACCACACACACACACACACACACACACACACACACACACACACACACCTACATATCTATTGTATTCTTTGTTTTGTAGACTCATGTACTTTAGTGTACTTGAGCACACTAAACCTGCACTGAATAAAGGTGCCAGGACTGACTGTAGTAGAATCCAACTAAATTATCAATAGTGACCATTTACTTCAAACTTTCACTGACACTTGTTTCTTAAAACCGATATCAATCTATTTTGAGAAAGCCGATATTGGTGAAACTTCAAACTAAACAGTCACCATTGATACTAAAGATTCTCTCTCTCTCTCTCTCTCTCTTTCTCACTCTTTGTGTTTGTGTTTGTTTGTGTGTGTGTGTGTGTGCATGTGTGTGTAGGTATATGCAAGTGTACGTATAAGCATGCATATATATATGTATGTGCATGCGTGTGTATACATGCACACACACACATGTAAAGAGAGAGAAAGAGACACACAGTTAGACAGACAGACAGATAGATAAACAGATAGATAGACAAACAGATAGAC
>NC_068994.1:33121242-33126136 GCF_001194135.2 Octopus bimaculoides | reverse complement strand
TATATGTATGTGCATGCGTGTGTATACATGCACACACACACATGTAAAGAGAGAGAAAGAGACACACAGTTAGACAGACAGACAGATAGATAAACAGATAGATAGACAAACAGATAGACAGATAGATAGATACATAGATTGATACATAGATAGATAAATAGATAGACAGACAGATAGATAGATAGAAAAGATAGATAGATAGATAGATAGATAGATAGATAGATAGATAGATAGATAGATAGATAGATAGACTGATGCAAGTGTGTGTTTGTGTATGTATGGCTATCTTAAGTGTTCCAGTCTTGTACGTTTAGACGTTCTTATTGTTTCTAAAACTTATTGCCATACTTAATTTCTACAAGATATTATATATACATATACATAAAAATTTTCTTTGCTATCTCTCTCTCTCTCCCTCTCTTTCTCCCCCACTCTCCACCCCTTCAGTTTCTGTCTTTCTGTTATTGGTTATAGTTGTGACATGTATTTGATAGAAGAACAAAAGTTTAAAAACAATGAGGAAATCCTTAACATGTAGTGAAATGAAATAGCTGCTTCATGGTTGAAGAGGTTACACCTGTATCTGCTTTGCTACATGAAACATTGACCTACAGGAAAGTACATTACACATGCATAACCCTCAAGAGAAATGGTATTCTGCCTGGCTCTGTTTTCTACAATACGTTCCATTAACCAGCTCCTAAGGGCCAGTTTCCCAGTTTCATGATGTATAAGTTCCCCACCTGGATGGGATGCTGATCCATTGCAGGATTGCTCTCTTTGCCTGCTGAGTGAACCGGAGCAACGTGAAATGAAGTGTTTTGCTCAAGAAAGACAACATGTCACCCAGTCCAGGAATCGAAACCACAATCTTACAATGATGAATCCAACACCCTAATCACTAAGCCATGTGCCTCCACAACAAGCTCCATTAGTACTTGCCCATACTAACATGTGCAATGACTTTCTCACTCTTCAGCAGCAGTTCTCAACAATTTCTTTATTCCTGGACCCCTTTGATTACTATTCCATTCTGGTGGACCCCTATAACCAGTCGATGTTTAAAAATTAGGTTTATAGATACTTCTTTCAAAATTTTATTATATGTCCATTGTCTGGAAATCTTTCATCACACATCTGTGACCTCTTCAATGACTCTTCCATCCACAGAATGGATAGAAGGGACTAAACAGAACAGGAGGAAATACATGGATGAAAGAGTCATTGAAGAGGTCTTTCAAAGTTCCTATTTTGTTCATCACACATTCCCTTCTGTACTCTGAACTACACAAAACACCAGAGAAAGAAACTTAGTTGTTTCTTGCAATAAATACTTCTAAAGTTAAACCTTTTCACAGACCCATAAAATATTACTGTGGACCCAATGTACTATTTTACTGGTGTGGACCCCCAAAAATCTTAAATAGACCTCACAAGGGTCATATGCACCCAGGCTGAGAACCACTACTTTACAGCTTTAGTCACAGGTTTCAGTATGGCAAATTTCTAGGAACCCAACATTTCTCCTGCTTTTGTTAATCTGGTGGGATAACCATTTGTTTCCTTTTAGTCTCTATCCAGCTTTTCTGTTGCAGAAGGAGACTATTCTATGCACCTGTTTGATCGCAGGTGACTTGGTACAACTGACTGGACACTGGGGGAGACGTGTCAGTAGCAAATGAAGTCATTTATTACATCTTAACATCTCATTCTCTCTTTATCTCTCTCTGCTGTAACTTCTCATGATGTCCATTTGTCTATCTTTCATTCCCCTCATTTAATTTGTGCCATTACCACACACACACACACACACACACACACACACACACACACACAGTTTGTCTGCTCGCAGTACCAGAATTTAAAATCACTGTCAGTTCTACTTTGTCAAAGATATACAGAAACTCAGCATGAGCAAATTTTTCTTTTCCACGTTTTATAAATATTTCACTACTGAAGCAGAAAACTTGACAAAGTTAAGCTATCAAGTGGTTTCCTTTTAGTAATTGTGATCATAAATTTCTTGTGAGCTTGAACAGGGACCCTCAAGCACTAGGTTGCAGACCAGCACCAGACTGTGGATCATTTGGTATCAAGCCACACAGAAAGAATAAATTTTAAGATTTTATTTCTATTTTATTGAGTATCACAGTTTGCAGTGTGCTTTCCCATTATCTATGTAATATATATGTAATATATGTGCAGGTGTGAAACTTGCTTCCCAATCACATGGTTCTGGGCTCAGTTCCACTGTGTGGCACCTTGTGCAAATGTCTTATACTATAAACTCAGGTCAACTGAGGCCTTGAGAGTGTATTTGGTAGACAGAAACTGAAAGAAGCTTGTCATATATAAATATATATATATAATCCAAGAAAGTTAGGGGTTGTGAATCCAACTCACTAAGGAATAATATCTATTCAATATACTGCCGGAAGAATACCTAATTACTATTATACTAGTGTTTTTACCGAGTGCAATAAATGGGTGCGGGTAAAAGGAAATTTTACCCTTAATTTATATAGCAATAAGAAAATGGAGCGGAATATGTCGTACTCATCAACTTACATGCAAGTTGATGAGTACCACATATTCCCCTCCATTTTCTTATTGCTATATAAATATATATATATATATATATATATATATCATAGTGTATTAAATATACACAAAGAGAAAACCACCATGAGGATGTCTTACATGCTAAAAATGGTAGTCAAAGCCTAAAAACCACCAAAGAATATTCTTATATTAAAGCACATTGATTTGTAACTGAGCAACACATTTGAGTGAATAAAATATAGTAAACCTAATACTTCATAAGTTTCCCTATTACTGAACAATTAAATCAGCTAATAAGATAATTAATTGACTATTTAATCATCTGTAGCTCATCAGTAAGGTCACTAATTTAATGCATAAAAATAAAACTGCAATACATACTGAAAACACAAAGTAAAACACATAAGCACTCAGTTCCATGTTTATACATCATGGATTCATCTCAGAATGCCCTCAAAGCAATGTGCAACACCAGAGTAGTATAGCAGTGAAGAATTTAAATATTTAACTTCATAAATGTAAGGGTAAAAATTATTAAATAATTATTTACCAGTGGCTAGCATGCGTAATAAGAGTCAGAAGACATAAATATTTAAAAATATAATAGTGTATGAAGCATACACGAAAGGAAAACAACCATGTAAATTTCTTTCATGCTAAAAATGGAAATCGAAGCCTAAAACCATGAAAGAATATTCTTACATTAAAGCACATTGATATGTACGCAAGCAAGACATTTGAGTGAAAAAAATAGAGTAAACCTTATACTTATAAGTTTCACTATTACTGACCAAATAAATCAACTAATAAGATAATTAATTGACTATTTAATTATCCATAGTTCATCAGTAAGGTTTACTTTATTTTGTTCACTCAAATGTCTTGCTCATGTACAAATCAACGCGCTTTAATGTAAGAATATCCCTTTGTGGTTTTAGGCTTCGACTGCCATTTTTAACATGTAAGAAATCCACATGGTGGTTTTCCCTTCATGTATGTTTCATACACTATTATATTTAAGAATATTTATATTTAAGAATATTTATATTTAAGAATATTATATTTAAGAATATTTGTCTTCTGACTCTTATTATGCATACTGGCCACTGATAAATAATTATTTAATAATTTTCACCTTTATACTTATAAAGTTATATGTGTGTGTGTGTGTGTGTGTGTGTGTGTGTGTGTGTGTATAAATATATATATATCAGTATGTGTCTTTATATCTGTGTTTGTCCCCCGTTGCTACTTGACAACCAGTGTTGGCTTGTTACATCCCTTTAAAAATAGCAGTTCAGCAAAGTATAATGATAGAATAAGTACCAGGATTAAAATGTAAGTACTGGGATCGATTTGTTTGACTAAACATTCTTCAAGAGAGTAAGTACTCCAACATGGCTGCAATCTAATGACTGAAACAAGTAAAAGAATGCAAAAACAAAATATATATATATATATATATATATATATGTGTGTGTGTGTGTGTGTGTGTGTGTGTGTGTGTATTACATATGTAATAATTAAATTGTATATTATGCATTTTATTGTGCTTTGTTATACTTGGGATTCCCCCAGTCAGTGTAGGGAAAATCTCATTCAAAAAAATACCCATTATTCTGAAAGTTATGAGGAAACAAAGTCAATTTGTGTGAATTATCCAAAACTCCTCTCCTCAATTTCAAAAATGGTTTTTGACAATAAATAACAACATAATCGAAATTCTATACCATTTCAATTGTATTTGTAGAAAATTTGATTAAAAAATAGCCATTTTTGTGAAAGATATCAGGAAACAAATTTGATGACAGCACACTTGTGTAGATATGCCGTGAATTATTTGGTGGTAGAGAGTATGAATACTAATCAACGTTTCTTCAAGACACATTTGAAGTTCTCTCACACTTCTATAACTTCAAAAACATTCATGCCAACAGATACACATAGCATATTCAAGAGGATAAAAGTGTTTAAACTCTGTGGAACCAAAACAAAGTCTCTTTCTGGAAAATTTAATGTTAAAATTGGCCTCAACAAAACTCACATGACATGTTAACATCTTCATGAATGTGTGTGTTTATATATATGTGTGCGTATATATATATATATATATATATATATATATATGTACTCACACACATGTATATATATACACACACATAAACACAACTAAAGATATTTTCTTTTTTTTTGTTGTGATTTGTGTGTTTAAAATAAATGAATGCTTTTGTAATTAACTGGTGATATTCAGTCCTATATACACATACACATATATACATGCATACACACACACACGTATGTGTGTGTGTATAAAACTTTTACATGTATATAT
>NC_068994.1:33116052-33118552 GCF_001194135.2 Octopus bimaculoides | reverse complement strand
ATATATATATATATATATATATATATATATATATATATATATATATATATATATATATGTATATAGATATAAATAGATAGATAGATATAAACATGTATACTGTATAGTGTGATTATATTTATATATTTGTCTAATGTCTTTTGCGGTTTCTTTTAAGTTCTATGAATACTTTATCAATCAGACAGACATAGGGGTCCCAATTCAAGATGGCACCAGACATCATTGTTTCATTGGTTGACTCACAGTCATGTGAATCCCTTGTCATGGACAGTGCTTCACTACAAAAATATAACATATTCAATAGGCAGTGAGACTATGTTTTAATGAATTGGTAGTAATATTCTGCTGTTACTTGGAAGGGTTATTATGCCAATAACAAACACATGCACTGGTTCTATTTCACTGCTTTTAACTATTATTATTATTATTATTATCGAGCTAGCAGAATCGCTGGCACACTGGGTGACATGCCTAGTAGTGTTTCTTCTGCCACTAGGTTCTGAGTTCAAATTTCACCAAGATCAAATTTACCTTTCATCCTCTCGGGGTTGATAAAATAAGTACCAGTTGAACACTGGGGTTGATGTAATCGACTCATACCCTCTCCCAAAATTGCTTCTCTTGTGGAAAAATTTGAAACCATTATTATTATTATTATCAAGCTGGCAGAACCGTTAGCACACCAGGCAAAATACTTAGTGGTATTTCATCTGCTGCTACGTTCTGAGTTCAAATTTTGCCAAGGTCAACTTTGCCTTTCAGGATCGATAAATTAAGGGATTGATGTGATCGATAGTCCCCTCTCCCCACAAAATCCAGGCCTTGTGTCTATAGTAGAAAGGATTGATATTATTACCTCCATCTTCGCTTAGGCGGAGGTATTGTTTTCAGTTGTGTTTGTTTGTTTGTTTGTCCATGGACAAAATATCTCAAAAACTACTGGATGGATTCTGATGAAACTTTCAGGGATGCTTGGCCTTGTGACTGGCACAATCTCATTAGATTTTGGGATCAATCTGGGACCGAACAAGGATTCTGGATTATTTTTTATATTTTCTTTACATGTATATGTAAAGTTTCACATAGTTCTCTTGTACATACGCACACATACACACATATGCTCACACATTTTCAGCGTTGACCATTACCATCCCATATCCATTGTACACACACATGCACGTAGACATACCTCTCTTTTACACACACATATACTCACACTTCAAGGGCTGTTTATCAGCTGTTTCACTCCTTCCTTCTTTATTCATCTATCACCCGTTCCTTTCTCATTTATACAACACTCTCTTTGCCACCTTGTTTCGCCTTTCTCATTGTCATTACTTTCTCTCACTCCCTCTCAGTCATGGCTATTACTCTCACTACTTCTCCTTCACTGTATTAGCATTTCATCTCCTCTCCCTTCATCTCTCACTCAATATATATATATTTGGATTATTTTTCTGTTTGAGAGCGATTGGGTTCATTTTTAATATTCTCGTTTGTGAGAGCAGTCAATTTTATTTCAGATGTTCTCATTTTAAAAATCATCTCTGGTCAATCGTTTAGAGGACATTGGTGCTGCATTGGCAGAGGTTTGCGCTCTCTGAGTGCTCTTATTATTATCATTATTATCATTATTATTATTCTTGTTGTTATTTTTATTATTATCATTAAGGAGGTGAACTGGCAGAATTACCACACCAGGTGAAATGCTTAGTGGTATTTCATCTGTCTTTACATTCTGAGTTCAAATTCCACCAAGGTTGACTTTGCATTTCATCCTTTCGAGGTCAATAAATTAAGTACCAGTCAAGTAATCGACTGGCCCCCCTCCCACTAAATTTCAGGCCTTGTGCCTATAGTAGAAAAGATTATTATTATTATTATTATTATTATTATTATTATTATTATTATTATTATTATTATTGTTATTATTATTATCTTAAGATGGCAGCTGGCGGAATCATTAGGATGCCAGACAAAACACTTGGTGCCAATTCTTCTGGTACTACATTCTGAGTTCAAATTCTGCTGAGGTTGATTTTGCTTTCACTTTTTGGGGATTGATAAAACAAAGTGCCATTTGAGCCCAGGAGTCTACATAATCAACTATCCCGCCCCATTAAAATTCCTGGACTTGCGCCAAAATTTGAAACCATTGTTGAGATGTCAGATTTGTTATCCTACTGAACAGAATGCTTAGTTATTCTTTTACTTGTTTTAGTCATTTTGACTGCGGTCATGCTGGAGCACTGCCTTGAAGGGTTTAGCCAAATGAATTGACCCCAGCATGTAATTCTTTTTAAAGCCTGGTACTTATGCTATCAGTCTCTTATTGCCAAACCACTAAGTTATGGAGATGTAAACACACCAACACCAGTTGTCAAGCAGTGACAAGGGGAGACAAACACAGACACAAAGACACACACATAGATATATGCATACATATACATACATATATATATATATATGTATATATATATATATATATATATATATATAT
>NC_068994.1:33112806-33115585 GCF_001194135.2 Octopus bimaculoides | reverse complement strand
ATATATATATATATATATATATATATATATATATATACTCTTTTACTCGTTTACTCTTTTACTTGTTTCAGTCATTTGACTGCAGTCACACTGGAGCATCACCTTTAGTCAAGCAAATCGACCCCAGGACTTATTCTTTGTAAGCCTAGTACTTATTCTATTGGTCTCTTAGGCCAAACCGCTAAGTTACGGGGACGTAAACACACCAATGGTTGTTGTCAAACGATGTTGGGGGGGGGGGACAAACAGACATACAAACACACACACACACACATATATATACATATATACGACGGGCTTCTTTTAGTTTCCGTCGACCAAATCCACTCACAAGGCTTTGGTTGGCCCGAGGCTATAGTAGAAGACACTATATATATATATATATACACACGATGGGCTTCTTTCAGGTTCCATCTACCAAATCTACTCACAAGGCTTTGGTCGGCCTGAAGTTATAGTAAAAGACACCTGGTCAAGGTGCCATGCAGGGGGACTGAACCTGCAACCATGTAGTTAGGAAGTAAGGTTCTTACCACACAGTCACGCCTGTACCAAGCTGTGTTAGCAGCATTTCTTCCAGCTCAATATTCTGAGCTCAAGTGTCACAGACATCAGCTTTACCTTTCATCTTTCCAGGATTGATAAAATAAATACCAGTTGTGTGCTGGAGTTGATGTAACTGTCTAGCTTCTTCGTACAAAATTCCAAGCCCTGCAACTAGAGTAAAAAGAATTATTAGCCATCTAGTTAACAACTAAGAAGAGTTGTTAATCAACTAATTAACAACTAGTTAATCATTTAACTAATTGTCTGTTTGATTAATTATTCAGTTAATAAGTTAATCATCTGTATTTGTCAAAGTCCTTTTGCCACCATTCACAACCTAATCAATGACATATCCTCTCTGTGTCAGGTCTGCTTCAGGTCTTTTGTTGGCACATAATTTGTTGTATCTCAGAAGGTTCATAGTGCTTATAATAAACACATATACTGGTTCTATTTTACTGCTTTTATTATTATTAGTCAACTAGTTAACTATTTAACCAATTAACTAATTGTTTGTTTGATTAATCATTCAGTTTTGGGACAGTCATGGACGAGCTGAAACAACATATCATAGCAATTGCACGTAAGCTTTCCAGACAGCAGAAAAAGAACAGATCAGTGTCAACAGAACAGATTGTTTGAGATAGTTTAGAGGCGATTTTATCACCAAATAAATAGAGTAGAAGAAACTACTGAAGATGAGAAGCCTGATATAGAAGAAGTGAAGGCAGTAGTTTAGTGATTAGAGTGTCGGACTCATGATCATAAGATTATGGTTTCCAATCCTGGACCAGGTGACGTGTTGTGGTCTTGAGCAAACACTTCTTTTAATATTGCTCCAGTCCACTCCCTATTGGAGAAGTACATTGTTGGTTTAATCTCCTTGATAATTGTTGTATTTTTTGGAAGGATTTTTTGCTGTTTATACATTTAACCCCATTGTCCCTCATCTGTGTATCGTCCTTTATGTTTTGAGTTCAGCCCTTGTGGCCAATAAACAAAGTATTATCATTATTATTATTATTATTATTATTATTATTATTATTATTATTATTATTATTATTATCTTAAAAGGTGATGAGCAGGCAGAATTGTTAGCAAGTCGGCCGAAATGCTTACCAGTATTTTGTCTATCTTTACATTCTGAGTTCAAATTCTGCCGAGGTCAACTTTCCCTTTCATCCTTTCAGTACCAGTTACACAATGGGGTCGATGTAATCAACTCAATCCCTTTCCCCAAATATGAGGCCTTGTGTTTCTGGTAGAAAGGATTATCATTACAATAAGTAAAGTGGCAGGCTGGCAGAATTGTTAGCAGACCAGGC
The DNA here is from genome assembly GCF_001194135.2 of Octopus bimaculoides. Taxonomy (NCBI): domain Eukaryota; kingdom Metazoa; phylum Mollusca; class Cephalopoda; order Octopoda; family Octopodidae; genus Octopus; species Octopus bimaculoides. Next base: position 33,113,714 of record NC_068994.1, on the reverse strand, counting down.
AAAATGCTTAGCAGTATTTCGTCCATCTTTACCTTCCGAGTTCAAATTCCACCAAGGTCGACTTTACCTTTCTTCCTTTCAGGGTTGATGAAATAAGTACCAGTTGAGTACTGGGGTCAATGTAATTGATTTATCTCTTCCCCTAAAATTGCTGGTCATGTGCCAAAATTTGAAACCATTATTATTACTATAAATTCATTGGTCATTGTTGACAATGACCAAAGACATCACATCGATTTATCTCTTCCCCAAAATTGTTAGCCTTGAGCTAAAATTTGAAACCATTCTTATTACTACATCAAGGGAGAAGAAGACAAAGCATGGTGCGTCCAGCTGTGGCCAATCAGTTCGATGAATGCTCAGAAGGCTCTGCCGCAGTTTGAGCACTGGTGGTCTGCTGGGGCTGAAAGCAAGAAGTTGGTCCCAGTCTTGCACAGTTTATGTCTTCTTTGGGGCCCTGCAATCTTGTTCAGTTTGTAGGAGGTTGCACCTCTGTTGGTGCAGCTTTGCTAAGCAGGGCGGTTTTGCACTTGCATTTCCTTAGTGTTGGGGTTGATCTCAAAGCATTCAATGAGGCTTTCAGCATGTCTTTGAAGCGCTTTTTCTGTCTACTTTGTGTAGACATGCATTACATATCCCACAAACAGGCTGACCATTGGAGCACCACTGATAACTTTGCAACCAGATCCCTCCATCCATTTCTGTCGTCTGCTTCTTGCACTGCATCTCTCATTTTTAGGCCTGTCCACTCACAGATGTTTTTTGTTTTCCCGCCTTTTTGTCTGCCTTTGCATCTGCCATCTTTCACTGTTCCCTGAAGGATTGTTTTGGTTATCCCTGATGAACAGGTGACATGCCCAAACCACCTGAGCCTGCGTTTCTTTATTGTGCTAAGATCCTCATAGGGT
>NC_068994.1:33108264-33109703 GCF_001194135.2 Octopus bimaculoides | reverse complement strand
ACCATTTCGAGCGTGGCCGTTTTCGTGCGGGTGACACGTAAAAGCACCCACTACACTCTCTGAGTGGTTGGCGTTAGGAAGGGCATCCAGCTGTAGAAACTCTGCCAAATCAGACTGGAGCCTGGTGTTGCCATCCGGTTTCACCAGTCCTCAGTCAAATCGTCCAACCCATGCTAGCATGGAAAGCGGACGTTAAACGATGATGATGATGATGATAGAGGTAGGAGTGGCTGTGTGGTAAGTAGCTTGCTTACCAGCCACATGGCCTCAGGTTCAGTCCCACTGTATGGACAGTTTTGATGCCCATCTTGGCCAAGTAGGTGCATTCAAAGATATGTGGTAAGAAGTTTGCTTCCCAACCACATGGTTCTGGGTTCAGTCCCACTGCATGACACCTTGGGCAAGTGTCTTCTACTGTAGCCTCGGGCCGACCAAAGCCTTGTGAGTGGATTTGGTAGATGGAAACTGAAAGAAGCCCATCGTATATATGTATGTATATATATATATGTATGTGTGTGTATGTTTGTCTGTGTTTGCCCCCCACCCCACCCACCATCACTTGACAACTGATGCTGGTGTGTCTATGTCCCCGTAACTTAACGGTTCAGCAAAAGAGACTGATACAATAAGTACTAGGCTTACAAGGAATAAGTTCTGGGGTAGATTTTCTCGACTAAAGGCGGTGCTCCAGCATGGCCACAATCAAATGACTGAAACAGGTAGAAGAGTAAAATATGAAAACTGACAGAAGCTCATCACGTGTGTGTGTGTGTGTGTGTGTGTGTGTGTGTGTGTGTGTGTGTGTGTGTATGTTTGTCACTGTGTTTGTCCCCAACACCATTTGACAATCAGTATTGGTGTGCACGCATCCCTATAACTTAGCTGGTCGGCAAAATAAACTACTAGAAAAAGAACCAGGCTTAACAAAAAAAGTAAGTACTGGAGTCAATTCACTCAATCCCAGTAACTTAGCAGTCGAGCAAAAGAGACTAAGCAAAATAAGTGCTACGGTTGATTTACTTGACTAAACACTTGAAGACCATGTCTCAGCATGGTCGCAGTCCAATGAGTAAAACCAGTAAAAGATATATGTATGTATGTATGTATGTATGTATGTATGTATGTATGTATGTATGTATGTGTGTGTGTATGTATGAGTGCATGTAAGTATATGTATGTGTATGTGTGTATGTATATATGTATGTACATACATGTGCATGTACATATGTATGTACATATGTATATATGTATGTACGTATGTATGTACATATGTATGTATGTATATATCTATACATACATTCTGTATCTATACAAATCACAATTCACCATTGGCTCACACCATCATCAACAAAATTCCTCAGGCAATAAATAATATACACCCACTCATCTCTATATTGTTGTGAACACACTAGTGTATGAATACATACATACATGTCTTA
>NC_068994.1:33106876-33107104 GCF_001194135.2 Octopus bimaculoides | reverse complement strand
AAAATATATGCATGTGCATATGCATATCTATCTATCTATCTCTATATATATATATCTAATCTCTCTGTATATATATGTGTGTGTGTGTGTGTGTGTGTGTGTGCATGTATATGTATATGTATACATACTTACATACATTCATACATACATGTATATATGTACAACATTTGAGTTACTCACATGTTTTTTCCTGGCTCTCTTTCTTATCTCTCTTCCACTGTTCTTCCT
>NC_068994.1:33103168-33106866 GCF_001194135.2 Octopus bimaculoides | reverse complement strand
CCATCATCATCATCATCTGCTGATTCAAATAAGAGTCCAAGCCAGAGAGCTTCACTTGATTTATATTTCCATGCCATGAACCTTCCTATATTATTCTAACAACTGAGCATTAGTACTGCTATGGCTAACCCAAATCATAAAATATATGCATGTGCATATGCATATCTATCTATCTATCTCTATATATATATATCTAATCTCTCTGTATATATATGTGTGTGTGTGTGTGTGTGTGTGTGTGCATGTATATGTATATGTATACATACTTACATACATTCATACATACATGTATATATGTACAACATTTGAGTTACTCACATGTTTTTTCCTGGCTCTCTTTCTTATCTCTCTTCCACTGTTCTTCCTCTTTTTCTTTAGACTTTTCACTGTATATCTGCTGAAAGATTGTCCAAAACACTACACTTTTATTCTATAACTTTACTCTATCACTTTTTTCTTTCTTTGAGCACCAGCCTAATAATATTAACAGTGAATGTCTCTTGGATGTTATTGTTTTTGTATATGATTTTGAATTTTGTTATTGATTTGCTCTCTCTCTCTCACTATATACGTGTTCGTGTGTGTGTGTGTGTGTGTGTTCTTTATTAATGGGTTTACAATGCTACCATTGGTTTCATGCATAAACAATGAATTATCAAGTGTTCCAGTTAAAAATGTTGGTAATTTGTCTCCATTTTTGATGAAGACATGTGAGATTAAATGAGATTTCATGAGATTTCAAATGTTGTATAATGGAATGGAGGGAGACATAAGTTACACAGATAAGGAAAGGTAACTCATTTAGCAATTTCTTGAATTATTTTTTTTTTGCATCAGCCTTGGTTCTTTGTAAGTGTTGATAAAATGTCCATGTCGATTTTGCATCCAGTACATAAATACATTTACACCTAACTTTAATGGATGCAATAGGCTTCATATATCTTCCCTTTTGTGGATGTATACATGCATGTGCATACAGATTATTTTATGGGATTTACAAAATTTTAAACATTTATAAGTTCCAGAAATTATATTGTTCAAATCATATAAGGTCATACATCTGGGTATTATATGTACGCAACTTTGAATTCAAGTATGATTCACAGTAATCAGTGGATGGATAATTGAATAAAGAATGTGTATTTATTATTATTATTATTATTATTATTATTATTATTATTATTATTACTATTACTTTTACATTCTACCTATTATATTATAATTCATCCTGATCGGATAGGTGGTTAAGATAATGTGGCATGTTGAAATTATGCAGTTTGAACTGATGCTTGTGTAAGCAAGGAGAAAAGGTTTACCCACAAAAGTTCAAAATCATCACTGTTGAGTTATGATATTTAACTTTTCTGAAATACTGAGACTGCATCTGCCACTTCATCCCTTATACTTGCTGGCCTTGGCTATGATGCTCCAGTTTATGTAAGTGTTGTCCACATTCCTATTTTTAGGCTATATACATTTCAAACAAAGGTGTTGTGTATCTTTTATTCTTGTCTCTAAATAAAACCAGGTGCAGCATGTATCTTTCTTTCAAAGCATATCCTGTCATTCTAAAGTAAGTTTCTAAGATCCCAATCTATGTCAGTCATATTGGCCTAGTAAACCAGTTCTTTTCCAGACACTTTTTATTCAGAAGACATTTATCATGGAAACTACAGTTACAAGGGTTATATAAAGTGTTCCTAATGCTATTGTTTTAATTGTGGTCAAAGATTCCCAAAACTATCTTATGAAAGCAACTATAGATCACTTTAATCATGTTTCTATTAAAGGTCTTGTGGCATTTATCCTCTCCAACACCAAACCATGTGTTCCATCTAACCTAAGTCAGCATGCAAAATTCAGACATAAAATTGATGATATTGATAATGATGATGATGTGAGTGTGTGTGTGTGTGTGTGTGTGTGTGTGTGTGTGTGTGCGCGTGTGTGTGTGTGTGCGTGTGTGTGTGTTGTGTTTGGTTGCACTGGTGTAAAACAGAACATTATGACAAATGCAAAATTATGTATTTTAATCATATAGAAATCAATAATTTAAAAATTAAACCAAAATAAGCACTGTAACCAATATGATGAGCTGAACGGTTGAATATGGGACCTCAAGAAGGGCAACACACTCCAATAAATGAAACCAATTAAAAAACAAAAAACAAAGGACAGCCATGGCTTTGTGGTTCAGAACGCTGCTTTGCAAGCATGTGATTTAGAGTTCATTCCCACTGCAAGGTACCTTAGGAAAATGTTCTTTACTATAGCATCAGTTTGAACAATGGCTTGTGAGAGAATTTGTAGAAGATGGAAACTGTGTGGAAGCCCATCGTATATATTTATACATTACACATATACATGCATACATATACATACATATATATATATATAAATATATGCACATATATATATGTGTGAATGTACATATATATATATTTATATACGTATATGTATTTTTGTATGTATGTGTGTGTGTGTGTGTGTATGTGTGTGTGTGTGTGTGTGTGTGTGTGCATATGCATGCGTGTCATTCTGTGTATTTTTGTCATCTCAACTACAGCTTAACAATCACTGTTGGTTTGTTCATGTCTCCAGGAATTATAATGGTTCATCAAACGCGTCCGATAGGATAAGTAAATGATTCATAAAGAACATAGATACTGGGCATGGTTTGTTTGACTAAACCCTTCAAGATGGTGACGCAGCATGGCCACAGTTCAATGCCTAAAACAAAACTAATGCATACATGCATACATACCACAATAAGCTTAGAATGCAACAAAAATAATAAGCCACGTCTTTGTATCCTTCTGGGTCTTCATAGAAATAATGCATGCAAATCACCAAAAACTACATACATACATACATACATACATACCCTCACAGACAGCCAAAAAGTACAAATCAAACTTAACTTGCTATACCTCATGTTAAGCTAGATTTCCACTCAAAATAAGATTCTTTCTTTCCCGATCTCTCAGCTAACAAGTCACCAAGATGCAGCCTTGATCGTCTCTGACCGAACTAAAGAGAAAGAGCTAGTAGCGATTGTCCCCGACCGTTTCAGTGAAAAGTCTACGACGTCCACTCATGCGGATAGTGGACACGGCTGGAATGCAGGCAACACTGAACACTATGAAGAGTTACCAGGTATATGTTGATACAAAGATTGAGGCTAGTGTTTGTGGAGTAAAGTTTTATATATACATACATATATACATATATACACACACATATATATCTATATATGCATCTAATACATTTATATATATATATATATAAAATATACATAAATATATTACATAAATATATGAATATATTATATATTATATGTACATTATATATATTATTTGTATACATATATATTATACATGTATACGAACTATATATATATGTATATTATATACATTATATAATGCTTTATATATATACATATATATATATTATGTTGTATAAGTGTGTACATATACACATATATAATGTAAATATATATGTAGGCATGTGGGTGTATATATACATGTACACACATACATATACATAAATTGCATGTATCTGAGTATATATAAGAATGTATATATATAAGAATATATATGTTGATATGTATAAATATACATAAATATACATATATAAGTATTTATATATAAGTTTTTGTATATACCATATATTCATATATATATATATATATATATATA
>NC_068994.1:33102368-33102955 GCF_001194135.2 Octopus bimaculoides | reverse complement strand
ATATATATATATATATATATATATATATATATATATATATATATACATATATATATATATATATATGTACATGTGTGTGCGCATATATACATGCACATACATATACATTTATACACACACACATGCACTTATATGTATGTATATGAATGCACGTGCACAGACCCATATATGTTACATGCCTATATACATGTTTATATGTAGTCAAACACTTCATTACATATACAGATGTATGTTTATGCCTGTGTATATAGCATATACCCACACACACCCACACACCCTGAGCATGTATGTGCATTTGTGTATATATAATATGCTAGAATCCTTCCAACTGCTCTAAACTTTCCTCGTCTTCCTCTGAGTACAACACACTTGCCAACGCACCTTACGTTCCTCTTGCTTACTTAATGCAGCAAATAGATCTGAATATGAATGACACGTTACATTTGCCAAACGCAGATAATTGCTCAGAAGAAACTGATTGTTTGTGTGTGTGTATGTGTGTCTACCAGTATATAACAGCATAAATATATATGTGTATGTATGTATGCATGTATGTATACATATATATATATATATATATATATATA
>NC_068994.1:33101262-33102014 GCF_001194135.2 Octopus bimaculoides | reverse complement strand
TATATATATATATATATATATATATTTATATATATATACATAGATATATATATACATATAAATGCATATATATAGTATATATTCATGCATATATATATTATATATATACTATATATATATATATATATATATATATATATATTTATGTATGTCTATGGATATTTGATATTTAATATATATATATATATACATAATATGTATATATCTCGATATATAATATATAAAATATATATATATTATATAATTATATATATAGGTGCATACATACATATAAATATATATATACGTACGTTTGTAAGTGTGTGTGTGTATATATATATGTACGAATACATACATATATTGATATGTACCCATATATATATATATATATGTGCATGTATGTATAAATGAATACAGACATGGAGAGAGAGAGGGGGGAGAGAGAAACAGAGACAGAGACAGTGAAATGTACATAGCTACACTTTTTTAAAACATTTTGTTTTATTCTTTCCAGCCAATCCTATCCTGTCTTAGTAGTAGTAGTAGTAGTAGTAGTAGTAGTAGTAGTAGTAGTAGTAGTAGTAGTAGTAGTAATGGCAGTAATAGCAGTAACAGCAGCAGCAATCTCGACAACAACAACAACAAGCAACAAATTGAAAATTTCAGAAGCTATATATTTTGATCTTGCTAACTGGTAATGTGGGAATGTAGCAGCACACATACACATGCATACATACACACACACACACACACACACACACACGTATATATAT
>NC_068994.1:33095369-33096615 GCF_001194135.2 Octopus bimaculoides | reverse complement strand
TGCATATATCTATATATATACATTACATATAGATATATGCATACATATATGCATATATCTATATATATACATATGTATCTAAATAGATATGTGTATATATATGTACGTATACAAGTATGCATGTGTGTGTGTTTGTGTGTGTCTGTGTGTTCATATATATACATATATATATATATATATATATATATATATACAGAGAGAGAGAGAGAGAGAGAGAGATAGATAGATAGAAAGATGTAGTTATATATACATATATATTTATATATATACATATACATACACACAAAACAACAGGAATAAAAAGAATCACTGAGACACACAAACATAGGCATATACACACATATATACACACACAAGCCACACTCTATGGTAGCTACATGCAACAATTACAACACATTCTATAGTATTTTATACTTATATCCTTTGATCTAAACATATTTTTTTTCCTATTCTTTTTGTTGTGTGTTTTATTTTTTTAAATTTTTTTATTTCTTTTCTGCTTTCACCCCTCTCTCTTCCACTCCCCGCTACCACCTCATCCGCCTTCACTTATTTAATTATTTTTCAAATGTGCTAATTAGCTTTTAATTGCTTTGCAATTGATCTTTTAATATGTTTCTAAATTGAGGTAAGCATGGTAAACACTGTGGTATAGGTGTTGGCAGAGGTGGTAGAAGGGGTGGTGAGGATGGCGCATAGTTAATCTCTTCATGAAAACAAAATCTGCATGACCTCAGGTCAGTTGGAAAGGTTGAAGCTTTTACACTTCATTCATGCCTACCGTCGACACCCTACCACCACCACCATCACTGGTTTTGACAAAGGCATCAACATCACAACAACCCATTTACCTTTATATACCTGGATCCAATACAGCAGCGATGTGGCTAAAGTGTGTGCTGCATGGGGCACTTACACACACACACCTACACACTTCCATCTAAATATAAACATAGGCACATGCATTTATCATCATCATCATCATCATTTAACAGCCGTTTTCCATGCTGTCATGGGTTGAACGGTTTGACAGGGGCTGGCCAGGCAGATGACTGCACCAGGCTTCACTGTCTGTTTTAGCAGGGTTTTTTACGGATAAATGCCCATCATAACACCAAATGCTACACATTATATATATATATATATATATATATATATATATAATTAACATAATATGGTAAAAATGCGATATTAATTAATATCAATTTAATACCAGGAAACTAGCACATTAAAAGAATCAGAAGGT
>NC_068994.1:33092486-33094752 GCF_001194135.2 Octopus bimaculoides | reverse complement strand
CACACACACACACACACACACACATACACACACACACACACACATACACACACACACACACACACACATATATATATATGTAGCTTTTGCTTTATATTTTATTTGTTTGTCATTAGACCATGACCATGCTGGAGCTCTGCTTTGAAGAATTTTAGTGGAACAATTCAATCTTAGTTCTTATTTTTGAAAATATATTAAGCCTGCTGCTTATTTGATTTGTCACTTTTGCAAAACCACTAAGTTACGGGGATATAAACATACCAACGCCAGTTTTGAAGTGGTCGTCGTGGGGGACAAACACAGACACAAAGACACACACACACACACACATACATATATTCAACAGACTTCTTTTAGTTTCCATCTACCAAATCCACTCACAAGGTTTTGGTCGGCCTGAGGCTATAGTGGGAGACACTTGCCCAAGATGCCATGCAGTGGGACTGAACACATAACAATGTGGTTGGGAAGTAAGCTTCTTACCACACAGCCATACCTGTATACATATCAAGAATATATATATATATACATACATACATATATATATATATATATATATATATATATATATATATATATATATATATATATATATATATATAATTTGAAGAAAAGCAACAAAAATTCAATAGGTTATAGCAGTACGTATGTTTCGTACAAACTTCATTTATTCATGCAGTGAGAACACTACATAAAATGTGCAATGAAAATGTACTCCTCAGCTGCATAATGGAGTTTCGTTTTAGAAAGTCATTTTGTAGATGTGTGCAAAAAACAAGAGTAAGAGAAGAAAATATACCATCTTGACTGGGCTGCTGTTCAACTAGGCCCAACACTTGAAGCATGGCATAATGTTAAATGGTCTTGGTCATTGCCTCTGTGAGATCCAACACTCAAAAGATGATTTCACATGCCACCAGCATGGGTGCCATTTATATGACACCAGTATCTGCCATAGCTGTGATTTTACTTGACTTGATGGGTCTTCATCTCATGCACGACATAATGCCAAAGATCTTACTCATTGCCCCTGTGGGGCGCAACACTCAAAAGGAGTTCGACCACTTTGCCTCCATGAGGCTCAATGTTCAAAGGGTACTTTCTGCATGCTACCTGTACAAGTGCCAGTTACATCACACCAGCATCAGCCATGACTGCGATTTCACTTGGTTTGGTGGGTCATCTCAAGCACAGCATGTTACCAAAGGTCTCGGTCACAAGTCATTGCTTCTCTGAGGCCCAAAGTTCAGAGATCATGCTTCACCATCTCATCCCATGTCTTTCTGGGTCTACCTCTACCACAGGCTCCCTCCACAGTTAGGGATCAGTACTTCTTTACACAGCTGTTCTCATCCATATGAATCACATGACCAAACCAACACATTTGTCTCTCTTGCACACCACATCTGATGCCTCTTATGCCTAACTTTTCTCACAAGATGCTTACACTCTGTCAAGCATGCACACTGATGTTGCACATCCAGTGAAGCATACAAGCTTCATTTCTTTCAAGCTTACTCATGTCCTCGGCTGTCACAACCCATGTTTCACTGCCATGTAGCATAGCTGTTCACACACAGGCATCATACAATCTGCCTTTCACTCTGAGAGAGAGGCCCTTTGTTGCCAGCAAAGGCAGGAGCTCTCTAAAATTTGCTCAGCTTAATCTTATTTTGACAGCTATGCTCTCAGAGCATTCACCTCCACTACTAACTTGATACATAGATAACGGAAGCTATCTACTACCTCTAGCATGATAGTTGCTGGAGTCTGTTTCCTGTGCATTTTTGGTGTTTTTTTTGTACTTGTGCATCTACCATACACAAGAGCTATTTTCCCTGTTAACCTTCCTCTGATATTGCTGCACCCTTTATGTGTCCAAAGCTTACATTGGGTGCATCCTACAGACCTACTACCTACACCTTTTCAACAGATCGAGCAGGGCCATCTACCTGAAGGGACTTGTGATTTGTCTACCTTCCTACTTACTATGACTTTGGTTTATGCTAGGTTAACTCTAAAGCCCTTCGATTTTAGACCGTGCTTCCAGGGTACTGAAATACCAGTTTGCTAGAAATAAGTCAACACTCCAAAACAACAAATTTCTCACTATTAAGTAATGTGCACAGTGTAATGGAATGAATATTTTGAAAAATAGATGAATGCAGTAAGTTTGGTTGATAATCCTTCAGTTCTACACACAAAAGGTGAAATCAATTGATACAAAGATATCTGTTCTTGCTTTGTGGTTTATGCAAAGGTAAAG
>NC_068994.1:33086220-33091915 GCF_001194135.2 Octopus bimaculoides | reverse complement strand
TATATATATATGTATATATATATATAAATACATATATAGAGAGATAGATAGATAGATAGATACATACATACATACATACATACATACATACATATAGGAGACATATCAAAAGACATCACACTGTGGCACCTGTTCTCTCTGCCATCCAGCATAGCTGTGCTTAATGCAATAGAATGTGTAAATCTTAGGCCTGGCTCAAGAGTCATACAACGCCCTCACATTGCATCATCAATGACTCATTTCAGTGATTCTTTCTAGCAATGGCTTTGCTTGTATATGAGAAAGCAGCTGCTACTAAATATATATATGTATGTATGTATATATGTATATATCTGTCTATCGCTCTCTCTCTCTCTATATATATATATATATGTATGTATGTATGTATATACATACATGTATATATATATGTATATACATATATACATACATATATATTTATGCATGTGTGTGTGTGTGTGTGTGTGTGTATGTATTTTCATTTCAAAGTTTCAGCTCAGAGCTGCGGCCATGCTGATGCACCATATATATATATATATATATATATATATATATATATATATATATATATATATGTATATATATATATATATATATATATATATGTATGTATATATGTATGTATATATGTATGTATGTATGTATACACACACAGAGGAAGGGAGAGAGAAACAGAAGGCAGAAAGACAGACAGATAGACAGATAGATAGATAGCGAGAGAGAGAGAGAGAGAGAGAGAGAGAGAGAGAGAGAGAGAGAGAGAGAGATTTATCTATAAAATATATATATATATATATTTATTTATTTATATAAATGTACATGTATGCGCTTATGTAGTATGCATTTATGTATATATGTATGCATTCATGCATATATGTACATATGTGTAGAAAATATTGGTTGTCTACTTGTTACTGAATACAACGGCTAAGTTCTCCAACAATGCATTATCCTCTCTGTCTACAAACTTGTCAGGCTGACATAATTGGTCAAAAAGATAAACAAAACTGAGGCAGTGTATATCTTACAGAAGACTGGACCATTGAAAAGTTAAGTTGATATTCCATACAATGACTCATATAGACTCACATCCAGATCTATAATACAATTGTTCTGCAGTTTCAGCTAACCTTCTGATGTTTTTGCTATAATATATTGACTTCTTCTTTTCTATGGTCAGTCATTTTTTTTTTCAGTAGGGCACACTTCAAAGATACTTGCATGCTTCATAAATCTGACTTCATCTATTTAACTCTTGTTTCTAAAGGATCATGTCATCCATCCCAGCTCCTCAATTTTGTTACCCTTACATTTCAGGCTGTCTTTGATCCAGTACTTGTACAACATTTAGAGGTTGGTGGTGGTGGTAATGGTGGTGTTGGCAGTGGTGGTTGGATGAAGGTCATGCGTTTCTAAGAAGTTTTATACAAAAAAAAACAAAAACTAAAATAAAAACATAAGATTTGTTTTCCAGAAATCTAGAATCTTCTGTCCTGACGAAGGTGACCAGCTCAGTTCATTTGTTAACACTGAATGGGAGACACTGTGACATTGTGACACCTATCCAAGCCATTCTCTATGGAGAAACAAACACAAAAATGATAATAATTTTATCATTTTGTATGTGTGTATTCGTACACACATATATACATACATACATACATACACACATACATACAGACATACATTCATACATACATACTCTTTTACTCTTTTACTTGTTTCAGTCATTTGACTGCGGCCATGCTGGAGCACCGCCTTTAATCGAGCAAACCGACCCCAGGACTTATTCTTTGTAAGCCTAGTACTTATTCTATCGGTCTCTTTTTGCCAAGCCACTAAGTTACGGGGACGTAAACACACCAGCATCGGTTATCAAGCGATGGTGGGGGGACAAACACAGACACACAAACACACATACACACACACACACATATATATATATATATATATATATATATATATATATACATATATATGACAGGCTTCTTTCAGTTTCCGTCTACCAAATCTACTCACAAGGCTTTGGTCGGCCCGAGGCTATAGTGGAAGACACTTGCCCAAGGTGTCATGCAGTGGGACTGAACCTGGAACCATGTGGTTTGTAAGCAAGCTACTTACCACACAGCCACTACATATATATGACATAGTATACATAGATACATCAATAAATATATATAGGCATATTGATATTGATATATCCATATGTGTGTGTGTAGTATGAATATGTTTATATACATATATATATATATATATTACTATTTCCAAATCTCCCAAAGAGAGACATTCAGTAACAGCACTTTAAAGCAAAGACTAAATGCCAACAGATGGGATGAATGCTACTATTGCTCAGCCCCCAGGAACCGTCATCTCCAGCTAGCTATATGACACAACATCTGTGTCCTTATATTTACTGTGTGTACTGGAAAATATATCCAACTGGAGATGACGTTTCATGGGGCTGAGCAACAGTAGCACTCATCCCATCTGGGACTTCCATGTTATATTGGCATATAATATACAACATGTGTGTGTATATGTGTGTGTCTGTGTGTTTATGTGTGTGTGTGTGTATATATATATATATATGTGTGTCTGTATATATATATATATATATATATATAATAATAATAATAAATGAAGCAAAACGCATATAAATAAAAGTTCCTTTAATTCCTACACATGTTTCAAAATAAATGAGAGCACTTTCACAAAGAAGAAAGAGCTGCTGGGATTCCTCATATATTTCTCTTCAGGGAGTTCATAATAAAACATATAATAGCAAGACAAAAACGAAATGATGAGGTAACTTATGAGCAGAGATGTTACATGGTCAGTGACCGTTAGGTTTGTTTACATAGAGATATAAAGGGGTCAATGATATTATTCCATGGGCTTTAGGAATAAGAACGCTTGTTTACACTGACCAGGTAACATCTCTGCTCGTAAGTTACCTCATCATTTCGTTTTTGTCTTGCTATTATATGTTTTATTATGAACTCCCTGAAGAGAAATATATGAGGAATCCCAGCAGCTCTTTCTTCTTTGTGAAAGGGCTGTCATTTATTTTGAAACATGTGTAGGAATTAAAGGAACTTTTATTTATATGCATTTTGCTCCATTTATTATTATAATCCATATCTTCTCAAAATGTATCACTTTAACTTGGTATCTCTACCTGTAAAACGGCTGTGATATCTTGTTTTTTAGTGTAATTTTGCTACCTCTGGTAACTATAAACATATTTAAATTATCAAAGGTTTTAATAACTGAGATAATATTAATATATACATAAACTAATATATATATATATATATATATATATAGACCCAGTAAGCCAAGTGAGACCATAATCTGTGGCCTCTGCCAGGGGTGTAGCCAGCCCACTTATGCATACCTTTCCTTCATTGAACACTAAACTCTGCTTGCGAAGACCTGTTGGGGCAAGTGAAATCGAAATCGTAATTGAACCAAATTAGATGACTGGCACAGGTGCCAGTGGAGCGCTAACGGCACCGTCCAAGCATGATCATTGCCAGAGCAGCTGTCTGTCTTCCATGCCAGTGGCACAGGAAAAAGACATTCGAGCAAGGTCATTGCCAGTGCCGCTTGACTGGCGCCTGTGCAGGTGGCATGTAAAAAACACTATTTTGAGCCTGGCCATTGCCAGTACCGCCTGACTGGCCCTCGTGCCGGTGGCACATAAAAGCACCCACTACACTCTCAGAGTGGTTGGTGTTAGGAAGGGCATCCAGCTGTAGAAACTCTGCCAGATCAGATTGGAGCCTGGTGCAGCCATCTGGTTCGCCAGTCCTCAGTCAAATCGTCCAACCCATGCTAGCATGGAAAGCGGACGTTAAACGATGATGATGATGATGATATATATATATATATATATATATATATGTGTGTGTGTGTGTATATATATTTGTGTGTGTATGTATATGTATAATTTTATAAAAGTATGTGTGTTTGTGTGTATGCATATATGCATGTATGTATAGACTTTGTTGTTGTGTTCTGATATATGTGTTTGTGAGTGAAGAATGTGTGTGTGTGTGCATGTGTTTGTGTGTGGGTGCGCTTGTGTATTCATGCATGTTTTTTTATGTTCAATGCTATGCTTTACTGCATTTTGCATCTACATATACATTTTTCCCTCCTTTCTTCCAATTGTTTATCTTACCATTATTTTAATTCCCCTTCCCTTATCACCATTATTTATTCTTCGATCTGTCAAGCACCATGCACTGCCAGGCAATTCCTCATCACCAGAAAGACAGTGCATCAAGCTTCCATACACCCTCTTCGGTAGAGTTTGGTATGGCAGCATGAATTGAAAAGACTGTTTCAAAAAAACCATGTGATTCTAGCCTCAATACTGCTGTGTAAGCAGAACCCTAGACATAGACAAGCATCTTCTGCTGCAAATCCCTGCCTTGGAGGTGTGTGGGGGCGGGGAACCAGTATCTTGTGAATGGTATCTGGTGGTTGGATATGGTACAGGAAAGTGTAGGATTTGCATATATATGTATAACACTATCATCATCATTAACAGCAGCAGCAGAAAACAGCACTTTCATTATCACCATCACCATCATCATCATCATCATCATCATCATCATCATCACCATCATCATCGTCATCATCACCATCGTTATAAACATCATCATCATGAGCATCATCAATGTCCTCACCACCATCGTCATCATCCTCATTATTATCATTATCATCAGCAGCAGCCGCATCCTCGTCATCATTGTCATCATCATCATCATTGTCATCTCATTATCATCATCATCATCATCATCATCATCATCATTATCAGCAGCAGCAGCAGCATTGTCTTCATTTAACATTCATCTTTTTGTTGCTTGCATAAATCAGACGAATTACTTGCAGCAGATTTTCTGTGGTCAGATGCTCTTCTTGTCACCAATAACCTGCTTTCCAAGCAATGTAATATATATTTCCCACTAAGACACATCATCACAGACAACTGGAGATGAACAACCTTGCTTGTATGATGAT
Organism: Octopus bimaculoides; assembly: GCF_001194135.2. Lineage (NCBI taxonomy): Eukaryota > Metazoa > Mollusca > Cephalopoda > Octopoda > Octopodidae > Octopus > Octopus bimaculoides. Next base: position 33,086,884 of record NC_068994.1, on the reverse strand, counting down.
GATGATGCTCATTTACAATCATCATTTGAAGTACAGACAATGGTACACACATGCAAACACAAACATACATACATGTATACATACATACATTATATGTATATATATATAGTCATAAATGACTATATATCAAAAATGAGCAATCCTGCAACAATCAACATCTCATCCAATGAGGGAATATATACACTGCAGAATCCAGGAAACTTCACCAGACTGTTGCACTCAGGATCAGAAACTTTCACAAAATGCAAGTGTCAAAGCAAATTTTTATTAATGAACTGGAAAACATCGACCTCCCCATATCAAGCAAACAGACTTCCCCTTGAATTAACCCCACCAGCCACTGTTAATTTCAGTACTAATGGACCAGAGGGACCCAACTCTTATCTCCCTTCTCTGCAAGCTTTCTTTTTCTCATTTTGTTTTTTACAAATTTTTTTCTTCTAGCTTCTCCTTTTCCTTTCTTTTCTCATTCTTTCTTGATATTTTTAGAAAGTAGTTATATATATTTTGAGCCTGAAAGGCTCCAAGATAGTACGAATGCTATACAAGTTCATCACGATTGAAGCAAGATGCTCACATTAAAATCATGTGATTATCAAATTATATAATGAAATCTTTAAATTATGTTTTATATATATATATATATATATATATATATATATAT
>NC_068994.1:33084859-33085438 GCF_001194135.2 Octopus bimaculoides | reverse complement strand
TTAAAATATGAATATTAAATTTGATAATAATAATAATAACAATAATAATAATAATAATAATAATAATAATAATAATAATAATAATAATAATAATGATGATGATGAAGATGATAATAATAATATTAAAAATAATGATAAAATGTTGGTGTATATATATCTATATATACATATGTGTGTGAGTGTGTGTGTATGAGCATGTATGTGTGAGTGTGTTTTACAGCATATATCGGTATATTTCTATCTGTCCAAAGAATGATTATCTATATGTATGTGTGTGTGTGTGTGTGTATTTATATATATGTATGTGTGTATATATATATAGATATATATGTGTGTATATATATAGATATATATGTGTGTGTGTATATATATGTGTATATGTATATATATATATGAATAGAAATATAGATATGTGTACATATACAGATGAATATATTTATATATATATGTCTATGTGTGTATGTATGTATATACATGCATATATATATATATATAAGTATATGCATGTATATACTTGCATATAAATATTCATATATATTTATATATATATATACATATATATATATATATATATATATA
>NC_068994.1:33083404-33083918 GCF_001194135.2 Octopus bimaculoides | reverse complement strand
ATATATATATATATATATATATATATATATATACATACATTCAAGTGTGCATGTATATATTCACAGGATCTGTTCAATGTGTTTCATGTCTATTTTGTTTCATCATTAGCATAAATTTATACCCCTGCATTCATCTATATGCAAACATATGTCTGTGCTCATGTATATAATGCATATACTGATGCAATATGCATGAGGTACGGGTACAACATCTATTTTCTTTATTGATTGTTCAATAAGGTTGATAATTTTCAATGTGTGTAAGCTCCATTGTGAGAGCTTGTGTATGTGTGTGTTTATATGGGTGTTTGTGTCTGTGTGTATGTAAGTGAGCTTGTGTGTTTGATGGCATATGTGTTTGTATGTTATTATGTATATATGCCTGTGTATATGTGTGTGTGTCAATATATACATGTAGATATTCTAGGATTAGGTTGTATGTATGTATATGTGTGTTTGTTTTTACATACATATATATATATATATATATATATATATATATACACACACACAC
>NC_068994.1:33081917-33082896 GCF_001194135.2 Octopus bimaculoides | reverse complement strand
ATGTGTGTGTGTGTGTGTGTGTGTGTGTGTGTGTGTGTATGTGTGTGTGTGTTTGTATGTATACATATATGTGTGTATTTATGTATATATGTATGTATATGTGTGCACACATGTATCTATGCATGAGAATGTAAATATATGTAGATTATATATGTATGACTGTATGCATGGTTGAACATAAATGACGATATAAAATACCAAATTTTATTTATGTAAATGTATGTATATTTACGTAGATATATGTATATATATGCATAAATCTGGGCTTATCAGCTCTCACACACGCATATATATGCACACACATTATACATACTCATACACACTCTTACGAGAATACAGACATACTGTCATATACACACTATCTTTTACATATACAACCATATTTATGTATAATCACCCATATATATTGCTAGTGATATGTGTACTTATGTCTGTATGAGTGTAGAAAGTTTCTCATGTGTATATGTATATGTATATCTATCTATCAATGTATCCATACATACATACATACATACATACATACATACATATATGTGTGTGTGTGTATGGTGTGTATGAATATGTGTGTGTATGGTGTTTACAAATGTGTATGTGTATGTGTGTGTGTGTGTGTCTATAAATAGTAATATGTGAGAGCATATTAGTGCATAGGATTACATAAATACTTACTTGAATATATATATACACACATACACATGTATATACATACATATAAACATATAGATTATATATAATTATACATAAACTTATGTGAACATATGTAAGCACATATAATCATGTGTATACATAAAGTTATTCACAAAGATACACAAATACACACATTCATAATATATATGTACATACACATATACATACATACATACACACACACACACACACATATATATATATATATATATATATATATATATATACATTCATAATATATATGTATATACATGTATATCTACATACATATATATATATATACATATATATA
>NC_068994.1:33080916-33081857 GCF_001194135.2 Octopus bimaculoides | reverse complement strand
ATAATATATATATATATATATATGTATATATGTATATGTACATATAGAGTGTATGAGCAATATACACACTGTACCGGGATTTCTACATAATTAGAGCGATATTATATGCATGTGTGTATATGTATGAATGAACATGTATGTGTGTGTATGTATGTATATGTATATATATATATATTGAACATGATTCTACATTGTATATATCACACCTTACCAAAGTTTTGGAAGGAAGTATTTATTCATACGAAAACTAAAACAAACACAAAACTATAATAAAATAATAAAATAAAGAAAAACTCACTGTTAATTGATTGTCTGATTGTGAAGAACTTTACCATTTCTACATTCCATTCCATGTCATCATCAAAGTTCTACTGTCTCTTTTTCTCTATTTCTCCCTATCACTCTCTCTCACTCTCTCTCTCTCTCTCCCACTATCTCTATCTATCTACCTATCGATCTATATATGCGTATCAATATATATTTATCAAATTGGTGGACATTCTCTATACATATATATATATATATGTGTGTGTGTGTGTATGTATGTATGTAGGTACGTGTGTATATATATGTATGTATTTATATATATATATATATGTATACATATATACATACTTATATGTACACACATATATATACACACACATATGTTTGTTATGTTTATATTTATATACATATGTGTGTGTGTGTGTATAAACATATGTATATATGTATGTATATGTATGTATATAACATTTGATATTTGCCATTTTATGTCTCTCAATCTGTCTCATTCTCTTATGGATTCTTTCTATATTTATACTACACACACACACGCGCGTGAACACTCACATAGAAACATCCAAACGTATACAAGTGTATGCAAATAAGCATACACACATTTACATACACACAGACATAAGCATATTGTTAAATATATATATATATATATATTCATGAAT
>NC_068994.1:33072758-33077112 GCF_001194135.2 Octopus bimaculoides | reverse complement strand
ATAAAACAAATAATAAATGAGTATATGCATATATACATACAAGTATGTGCATACCTACGTCTACCTGTATATATAGGTGCATATCTGAGTACAGGACATTGCAAACAAAACGTAGACAAAAAAATAATAATAACCAGAGTACAGAAAACACACACGCCACATAGAGAACATTTTCCTTCATCAGCTACCCCCATTCTAACACAGGCGTTTCGAAGAGTTACCGCAGGACGCATCGTTAAAATGGTTCTTCCCACAGACCACAAATTAAATTTGTATACACAAATTTAATTTGTACCATAGAGGAATGTATTGGCAGACAGAAAACGACAGGAAAACAAACGGAAAAGAAAATAAGACAGGAAAACAATCGGAAAAGGCTATACGGCCAGACGTGAAAAATTATGTGTATAATGAATGCTAAGGCTGCTGAAAAGTTCCTGGCTTTAACAATATCATGAAAGGCCTGGTTCGAGGCCCAACTTACTGAGTTCTTTTGCAGGATTTAGAAAAACTGAAGGACTGCTGCAATAAGTATGTGGATCTAAGAGGAGAATATGTTGAATAAATCATAATTAACTGGTTGCCCTGTATTTTCTTTTCCCTAAAACCAAGAACTTTTCATCACCCCACCATATAGGGATCCTAGGCATTGATTTGCTGCTCAGACAGTCCAAACACTAGCCGGACACTAGCCAACTTCTGTGATGGGGGAGCATGAGTGCTAGTTTGTCTGGTAGGAGAGAGTTGTTTAATTGCATTGTTTGGATCCATTCTTCAGGTTATTGGGTGCTTATACTCAGCTGCTCCATCAGGCTATACTAAACTTGAGCTGTTGTTATTTAACTCTAGTTCAACCTGTATTTAGCAGACCATTGATCACAACCATTGCTGACATGACCATCCCATTTTTCTCATTTACATCAACAACATCATCATTGTCATCATCACCACCACCACCAACACCAACACCACCACCATCATCTTCATCATAATTATCTTACATCCCTAATTTCCACATGTGCATGGATCAGATGGGGTTTATTTGAGGCAGATTCTTTCTACAGCTGGATGCCCTTCCTGTCATCAACCCCCACCTGTTTCCCAACAAGGTAATATTTTCTTCTGCAACCAGACATGTTTTTGTAGAATATTGGAAATAAATGACACTACTTTGTATAACAGCGCCCTGATTTACATCTATCACACAAAACAATGAGACTCAAATACACACACACACACACACACACACAAACATATACACAGACACATGAATTCATATATGTGTCTGTATATATATATATATATATATATATATATATATATATATATATATATATATATATATATATATACATGTGTATGATGGGCTTCTTTCAGTTTCTGTCTACCAAGTCCACTCACAAGGCTTTGGTCAGCTGGAGGTATAGTATAAGAGCCTTCCCCAAAGTGCCATGTAGTGGGACTGAACCTAGAACCATGTAGTTGGGAAGCAAGCTTCTTATTTCTTTATTGCCCACAAGGGGCTAAACATAGAGGGGGCAAACAAGGGCAGACAGAGGGATTAAGTCGATTACATCGACTCCAGTGTGTAACTGGTACTTAATTTATAACCCCCGAAAGGATGAAAGGCAAAGTCGACCTCAGCGGAATTTGAACTCAGAACATAACAGCAGACGAAATACTGTAAAGCATTTCGCCCAGCGCGCAAACGTTTCTGCCAGCTTTTTACCACACACCCATGCCTGCAATATATATATATATATGTGTGTGTGTGTGTGTGTGTGTGTGTGTGTGTGTGTGTGTATGTAGAAAGCACCTTACGAATGTGGTCAAAGCCAGTGCCGCCTGACTGGTTCCCATGCTGGTGGCACGTAAAAAGTACCCACTACACTCACGGAGGGGTTGGCATTAGGAAGGGCATCCAGCTGTAGAAACGTTGCCAAATCAGATGGGAGTCTGGTGCAGCCTACTGTCTTACTAGTCCTCTGTCAAACCATCCAACCCATGGCAGCATGGAAAACGGATGTTAAATGATGATGATGATGATGATGATGATATATATATATATATATGAGAAAATGAATGGAAATGGCTTTTCTGATAATTTTTCTGCTCTAATCTTTAGATGTTAATAAATTGGGCCTCTTTCCCTTTCTGTCAACTCAATCTGCTCACAAGGTTTTCATCAGCTCAGAACTATAGAAGACATTTGCTCAAGGTGCAATGCTGTGAGACTGAACCCAAAACCTTGTGGTTGGGAAGCAAACTTCCTTCCACATAGCCATGCCAGCACCTATTTGTGAGTATAATATATAACCTAATATAATGATGGGCCCTTTTCTGATTTTTGTTGAAAGAATGTGATTTGGAAGACCTTTGACTGTTGTTTCAAAAGAGCCCAACTATTCAAATTATGACAAAGAATAGTAGTTCCCAGTTTAAGGGTCACGGTTCAGATAACCTTCATCATTAGTTTAACATTCACTTCTCCATGCTTGTGTAAGTCAGAGAGAGTTTATAGCAGAATATTTTCTACAGCAGGATGCCCTTCTTGTTGCCAACCTTTTACCTGTTTCAAAGGAAGTTAATATTTCTCCATAACCAGATATACCTTCATAGAAGATTGGATGTGAATGGCATTCATTTACTACAACAACAAACTCACGATGTCAAGGCAATGAGACACAAACATACACAGACACATGTACACATATATACTTAAATATACACATATATCCATATACTTCTATATGTACACACACACACACACACACACTCATATATATACAATGAGCTTCTATCAGTTCAGTTTCTTGTTTCTTTTCTACCCACAAGGGGCTAAACACAGAAGGGACAAACAAGGACAGACAACTGGGTTAAGTCGATTGTATCGACCCCAATGCGTAACTGGTTCTTACTTAATCGACCCCGAAAGGATGAAAGGCAAAGTCGACCTTGGCGGAATTTGAACTCAGAACATAGCGGCAGACGAAATACCGCTAAGCATTTCGCCCAGCATGTTAACATTTCTGCCAGCTTGCTGCCTTATCAGTTCAGTTTCTGCCTACCAAATCCACTCACAAGGATGCTACACAGCGGGGCTGAACCTGAAACCATGTACTTGAGAAGTAAACCTCTTAGCCACACAGCCACACTGTCACAGTATAGAACACGAAGTAAGAATCTTTACTTTTGAAATATTTGAAAAAAATGCATAACCTTCTTGAATATCCTATACAATAATCCATTGCAAACCAAGAACACATAACTACCCTATCATTACTTTCCAAACCTCCATCATAATTACCAGTTTGTAATTTTAGAAATACGATGTCATGTCCATTAAATTCTTCATGCCTTTTTAAGTGGTGATATTTTGAGGAATTGTAATCTCAGGTGCCAGTATCCAGAAATGTTATCCTAGATCCTCAGGTTACATATTTAAGAGAACCTTCAACTAACACACATACCAACTCATCTCTGTAGATACAATTAATATCACCTCTCTCTCACAGTGAATCTAGAAACTGAAGGACAAGGAAATTGAAAATCTTCCATAAACCCAGAGCATATGTGACACAGCACATCTATACCAATGGAGCCAAAAGGTGTATGTTATGCTTAGAGGAGAAATTTTTATATCTTAGCTGAAGAACTATATTAACTGAGCAGAAGAGAGATAATTCTAAGCCATTTCAAACACAAAATAATTTCTTTAATACAAACTGCAGTTATAAACATGTTAACTGCCATTGGTTTTAACAAGAGTGATGCCATCTGAAGCATGTAAAAAATAAAGAGGCCATGCAAAATAAATATTACTTATTGATTCATGACTTTCATTAATGAGAATAGACTACACTGAAGTTCATTAGTAGATTTCTATTAACCTATGAGAGCTAGGAACCAGTGACCGTTCCATTCACCAACCTGTTTTCTGCATTTGTTCTTCGCCAGCTTGAGCAAGTAAGTTTCAAATAAAATTCCAGGTAACTTAGAAGGAAACATTGACTTCACACAAATGTGAGTGCGTGCAAGTGTGTTGTATCCTTGTTTTTGTGTTTGTGTATGCGTATGTACATGTATGTATGTCCTGCCCATGCATGCTTGGAAGAGGAACATTAAATGATGATGATGATAATGATGATCTTGATATATAACTATGGTTTGGGTTTGCTGTGATGATAAAAGGAACCTGAGTGAGAAAATGGTTAAAAGTTATAACATTTTACAGAACAGAAAGAATAGTTACTTTCCATGGAACGATTTCAGCTCTGTCAAGCTGTTGTGTATGTGTGTGTGTGTGTGTGTGTGTGTCTGTCTGTGTGTGTGTGTGTGTGTGTGTGTGTGTGTG
>NC_068994.1:33071297-33072475 GCF_001194135.2 Octopus bimaculoides | reverse complement strand
TGTGTGTGTGTGTGTGTGTGTGTGTATGTAATAGACAGAGTGAGTAAGAGAGAGAGAGATCTAAAAATGAAAGAGAGAAATATATCTTTGTAGTTAACCATGTACATGTATATATATACAAGAATATCTACATATATATATGTATATATATATATATACACATACACACACTCACACACACACACACACACATGCATACATATATTGATACTTTAATGCATAATAAGTTGACCACATACATAATCAATTGCACAGACATGAATATTCATATGTATATACAGATTGAAAAAAAAGAGAGAGAGAGAGAGAGATCAGAATTTCTGGTAACTTTTCTTAGTCTACATCAGCAAAAATCAGTTTTAATAAAATTGAGAAATGAAAAATGTTGCTTTGACATGAGAAGAGGACATTAGCACATTTTAAGTATTATCCCGTTTTTTAAGCACTATTCATATACATACATGTTATGTAGATGTATATATTTATAGGTGCAGGAGTAGCTGTGTGGTAAGTAACTTGCTAACCAACCACATAGTTTCGGGTTCATTCCCACTGCATGGCAAGTGTCTTCTACTATAGCCTCAGGCTGACCAAAGCCTTGTGAGTGGATTTGGTAGAGGGAAACTGAAAGAAGCCCATTGTATATATGTATATATGTATGTGTGTGTATATGTTTGTGTGTCTGTGTTTGTCCCCCCAACATCGCTTGACAACCGATGGTGGTGTGTTTATGTTCCTGTAACTTAGCGGTTCGGCAAAATAGACTAATTGTATAAGTACTAGGCTTACAAAGAATAAGTCCTGGGGCTTACAATGCGTTGCTTACTCATGCTTTTTAATTGAACTGAATTAAGCTTTGTAAGTGTTTGACTAAAAGAGGATTAGAAGCCTAAGAAGATGACAGCTAAAAGTAGACTTGATCGATGTCTACGCTAAACGCATATGAGTAAAATTTGCATATGACTAAATAAACGATTATTCAAATAATAATCATGATTATGAAAAAGAAAGTGAACAAAATGAAATACTTATAGAAAATATTGCATAGAATTTGAGAAGTGTTTTCAACGTCTTTCAATGATAGCAGGCGAATCAATCGTACTGTTGTTCGTTGTAGGATATAAATAATATGATCACTTGTTTATCGGGAAATTTGTAAGTTCAATGTTTTTAAATTT
>NC_068994.1:33069420-33071186 GCF_001194135.2 Octopus bimaculoides | reverse complement strand
CACACACAGTCGCATATGTATGTTTGCATGTATCCACGAGTGTCTACGTGCACTGGTACACCATGATCTATACACACGCAGACAGAGGTCGAGTCAAATGCTATATATATATATATATATATATATATGGGAGAATATACAAATAATAACAACAGACGAGGACAGGTGGTGTAAATAACAAAAGTATATATTAGTATGACGCTCGGGAATACGGAAAGTCTTTGACGTTTCGAGCTACGCTCTTCAACAGAAAGAATACGGAGACAAGGAGAAAAACACGGAGGAAAAAAATTGAATAGTGTTCAGTCAACGGTCAATCATAATAAATATATATATGTATATATATTGTATTCAGTTCCGTGATGGTAAGATCGACACAAAAGTATTCCATCTGATGAGAGATAAATAGTATTTAATAGACATAATACATGTTTTTATGAGCTAGTAATAGATTCTTGTGCTGGGAACATTCCGAAACGATGCATACCCTGCATGCACATAAAGTCTTTCGCAAAAATCTGCACAGTGAAAACATATTGATTCACCCATCCGCCAGTTATGAAGATAATCAAACCAAATTTTCATCAGTTTGAGCCACTCACCTAGTGAGTATTTCTGCCAAATTTGTTGAAAATCCGTTCAGCCGTTTTTCCGTAATTTTGTAAACACACAGACTAACAGAGGAAGACTAGTGATCATAACACCCTGCTTTCGTTTATGCGCGCAGGGTAATAAAAGTCAAAAGACATATAAACACACACACACACACACAGACACACACATGTGCATCTGAAGGCGCACGGCCCAGTGTTTAGAGCGTCTGGTTTACAGTCGTAAGGTCGTGGTTCGATTCCCGGACCGGGCTGCGCGTTGTGTTCTTGAGCAAGACACTTTATTTTACATTGCTCCAGTTCACTCAGCTGTAGAAATGAGTTGCGACGTCACTGGTGCCAAGCTGTATCGTCTTTTGCCTTTCCCTTGGATAACATCGGTGGCGTGGAGAGGGGGAGGCTGGTATGCATGGGCGACTGCTGGTCTTCCATAAACAAATTTGCCTAGACTTGTGCCTCGGAGGGTAACTTTCTAGGTGCAATCCCTTGGTCATTCGTGACCAAAGAGGGACTTTTATCACATACACATATATTAATATATACACACATATACATATACATCATGTATATTTGCGATTATATATACACATTCGTTTAATCTTTTAATTACTTCAGTCATTAGACTGTTGCCATGCTGGGGCACTGCCTTAAGGCATTTAGTCAAACAAATGGAAACCAGGACTGTTTGTTTCGAGCTTGTTACTTATTCTATTGGTTTCTTTTGCAAGGACATAAACAAACCAACACCAGTTGTCAAGCGGTTGTAGTGCTGTTGCTCTGGGTCAAGCGGGTGGTTGTTGGAAGACCCTATACTGGTAACAGGATTCTACACGATCCCACACAAGCAAGAGAACCCAGTCATGGCTGTCAGACAATTTCGAGCCGACCAAAGCATTGTGATTGGATTTGGTAGACGGAAACTGAAAGAAGTACGTCCACTAACCAGTCCTGCTACTAATTTCTTCCACTACGTCATACACACACACACACACACACAAACACACTAACAGATAAACCACCAAACCATGCACACACACACACACACACACACACATACATACGCACACACACACGTTCTGTTATCACACACACACTCGCAGACTTCCGCACACGCACAGATATTCATCTCCCTTTTTCACTCTCTTGTCTTAGAAA
>NC_068994.1:33068104-33069057 GCF_001194135.2 Octopus bimaculoides | reverse complement strand
ATATATATATATATATATATATATATATATATATATACATGAATGCATTTATGTATGTATGAATGTATGTATGTATGATGTATCTATGTATGTATGTTTGCATACATTCATGTGTATGTGTCTTTGCGTCTGTGTTTGTCCCCACCCCATCATCGCTTGACAACCAGTATTAGTGTATTTACGTCCCCGTAACTTAGCGGTTCGGCAAAGACCCGATAGAATAAGTACTAGGCTTAAAAATAATTCCTTGGATCGAATTCTTCGACAAAAGCACTTCAGGGCGGTGCTCCAACATGGCAGCAGTTAAATGACAGAAACAAATAAAAGAATAAAAGATTATATATAGATATATATATATAAACAGAATAATAATATAGATTTAATCAAAAGATTAAATGTGGTTCTTGAAATGAGGAGTACATTTTCATTGTACATTTTATGTAGTGTTCTCACTATATGAATAAATGAAGTTTGTACGAAACGTAGGTACTGCTATAACCTATTGAATTTTTGTTGCTTTTCTTCAAATATATATATAAACATTTATGAACATTATATTGGGTTAGCAACTACGTTCTCACGGTTTTTTAAATTCTGGAATTTATTGCGTTTTTAAATTTTTTTCGAGAATTCTATGTTTGAATCATTTTGGAATCTATTTTGTTGTTGTTGTCTTTTTCTTTCTAGTTAATCTTTGTTTATTTTCAGATCATTAAAATGGAATGTCAAGTTAAGAAAAACGAGCATTTTCGACACCTTTTTGTTTTTAATCAAGGTTCTAAGGCCACAAAAGCTGCTCGTGACATTTTGTGCTGTGTATGGAGAGGGTGCCATAGCTGAAAGAACCGCTCGTGATTGGTATGCCAAATTCAAAAATGGAAATGTTGACCTCAAAGACGCGCCTCGTTCTGGCCGTCCAGTTGAGTTCGATGAAGAGCGATTAAACCAACTTT